>NC_141535.1:166932500-167232500 GCF_021556685.1 Rattus norvegicus
TTTTCCTTTTTTTTTATTAACTTGAGTGTTTCTTATTTATATTTCAAGTGTTATTCCCTTTCCCGGTTTCCAGGCAATCATCCCCCTAATCCCTCCCCCTCCCCTTCTTTATGGGTGTTCCCCTCCCTGTCCTCCCCCCATTGCCACCGTCCCCCCAACAATCACATTTACTGGGGGTTCAGTCTTAGCAGGACCAAGGGCTTCCCCTTCCACTGGTGCTCTTACTAGGCCATTCATTGCTACCTATGAGGTCAGAGTCCAGGGTCAGTCCATGTATAGTCTTTAGGTAGTGGCTTAGTCCCTGGAAGCTCTGGTTGCTTGGCATTGTTGTTCATATGGGGTCTCGAGCCCCTTCAAGCTCTTCCAGTTCTTTCTCTGATTCCTTCAACGGGGGTCCCGTTCTCAGTTCAGTGGTTTGTTGCTGGCATTCGCCTCTGTATTTGCTGTATTCTGGCTGTGTCTTTCAGGAGCGATCTACATCCGGCTCCTGTCGGCCTGCACTTCTTTGCTTCATCCATCTTGTCTAATTGGATGGCTGTATATGTATGGGCCACATGTGGGGCAGGCTCTGAATGGGTGTTCCTTCAGTCTCTGTTTTAATCTTTGCCTCTCTATTCCCTGCCAAGGGTATTCTTGTTCCCCTTTTAAAGAAGGAGTGAAGCATTCACATTTTGATCATCTGTCTTGAGTTTCATTTGTTCTAGGCATCTAGGGTAATTCAAGCATTTGGGCTAATAGCCACTTATCAATGAGTGCATACCATGTGTATTTTTCTGTGATTGGGTTAGCTCACTCAGGATGATATTTTCCAGTTCCAACCTTTGCCTATGAATTTCATAAAGTCATTGTTTTTGATAGCTGAGTAATATTCCATTGTGTAGATGTACCACATTTTCTGTATCCATTCCTCTGTTGAAGGGCATCTGGGTTCTTTCCAGCTTCTGGCTATTATAAATAAGGCTGCGATGAACATAGTGGAGCATGTGTCTTTTTTATATGTTGGGGCATCTTTTGGGTGTATGCCCAAGAGAGGTATAGCTGGATCCTCAGGCAGTTCAATGTCCAATTTTCTGAGGAACCTCCAGACTGATTTCCAGAATGGTTTTACCAGTCTGCAATCCCACCAACAATGGAGGAGTGTTCCTCTTTCTCCGCATCCTCGCCAGCATCTGCTGTCACCTGAGTTTCTGATCTTAGCCATTCTCACTGGTGTGAGGTGAAATCTCAGGGTTGTTTTGATTTGCATTTCCCTTATGACTAAAGATGTTGAACATTTCTTTAGGTGTTTCTCAGCCATTCGGCATTCCTCAGCTGTGAATTCTTTGTTTAGCTCTGAACCCCATTTTTTAATAGGGTTATTTGTCTCCCTGCGGTCTAACTTCTTGAGTTCTTTGTATATTTTGGATATTAGGCCTCTATCTGTTGTAGGATTGGTAAAGATCTTTTCCCAATCTGTTGGTTGCCGTTTTGTCCTAACCACAGTGTCCTTTGCCTTACAGAAGCTTTGCAGTTTTATGAGATCCCATTTGTCGATTCTTGATCTTAGAGCATAAGCCATTGGTGTTTTGTTCAGGAAATTTTTTCCAGTCAGTGGCCTTTTTCTAGTTCCTAACTTCTAGTTCTCCAATTAAAATGCACTAGGCTAAAGACCCAAACCTGAGAGCCACATATGGGACAGAAGACACCTTGCCTGTCTTGCTAGGTCAGTTATTCTATCCATTTACTTGTACAATTTGTACTTTCATAATTTTTAAAACATATTTTTTATTGACTCTTTGGGAGTTTCACGTCATGCACCACAATCCACTCATTTTCTAGTCCTTCCATATCCACCCTCCAACCTTGTAATCTCCCCTCCCTCAAACAAAAACCTTTCTCGGACCTCCCCTGGGCAGTGGACTGCTCCTCTTTCAACCATAGCCCTTTCTCAAACCCACAGCTGTCATATCCCTAGTTCTGCTTGTGTGTACCCATTCGCTCCTCCAGGTTTTCCCATCTCTCTATCACATGTTCATTAGTGACAGTGGCATTGGAAGCTGAGGTGTGTCACGTGGTACATCCTTTTACCCCAAACATCTTTACTCGAAAGTGCTCAGAGCAATGAGTCATCGGTCTGGTTTAAATCCTCTGGTTTCTGCTACTTTATCAATACTGGATCCTCATCAGGGCTCCTCTTGGATAGTCTGCTGTTACCCTGTGTCATGGAGATCCCGTGGCTTTGGTTCTAGCAGTTCATGGATGGGGTGGATGTTGGGGTGGGCCAAAACAAAGCCTTGGACCTGGGTCTGGGAGGTAACTGAGTTTGTCAGCCCAGCTCTCTCATGCCCATGCCACCTGGGCCAGCTCTCGCACTGGCCAGACGAGGGTCAGGGACAGCTCTTCTGTCCCATGACACCTCTGGTGCCACGGTGTGGTGGCTACTGAGGGTTGTGTCCAGCTCAGTCTGACCCTTGGAGACCAACATGGCTTCAGGTGGCAGCCTAGACCACGGACATTCACAATGCCTTGGGTGGTACACAGACCTGGACATCACCATGGCCTCAGGGGGTAGCACCTTACATCAGGCTGTTCCTCACCTCGGTCTGGTCGTGTCTCCAGTTCTGCCTCTCTTTGTAGTGCACAAACCATTCCACTTCTCTTTCTCTCCCATCTCCACACTACATACTTGCTCATTTCAGTGGGGGGCCTTTGGCTATCTTCCATTTGTCCATGTTGAGAGGCAATTTTATTTTTATCTACAACTAAATAAGATTCTCTTGTATATGTGCACCACACTTCCATTACCCATTTTTCAGTTGATGAGCATCTAGGTGGTTTCCATTTTCTAGTTAGTATGACTAAAACAGCAATAACATTAATGAGCAAGTGTCTAGTATTGTATAGAGTTGTTTGGGTATAGCCCTGGAATGGTGTAGCTAGACCGTGTTGTGGTTCATGCATAGAAACTTTGCAAGCAGAACACATGAAACTCAAGAAGGATGACCAAAATGGGAATGCTTCACTTCTTCTTTAAAAGGGGAACAAGAATAAATACCCTTGGGAGGGAATAGGGAGGAAAAGTTTAGAACAGAGGCAGAAGGAACACCCATTCAGAGCCTGCCCCACATGTGGCCCATACATATACAGCCACCCAGTTAGATAAGATGGACGAAGCAAAGAAGTGCAGGCCGACAGGAGCCGGATGTAGATCTCTCCTGAGAGACACAGCCAGAATACAGCAAGTACATAGGCAAATGCCAGCAGCAAACCACTGAACTGAGAACAGGACCCCCGTTGAAGGAATCAGAGAAAGAACTGGAAGAGCTTGAAGGGGCTTGAGACCCCATATGAACAACAATGCTAAGCAACCAGAGCTTCCAGGGACTAAGCCACTACCTAAAGACTATACATGGACTGACCCTGGACTCTGACCTCATAGGTAGCAATGAATATCCTAGTAAGAGCACCAGTGGAAGGGGAAGCCCTTGGTCCTGCCAAGACTGAACCCCCGTGAACGTGATTGTTGGGGGGAGGGTGGTAATGGGGGGAGGGTGGAGAGGGGAAACCCATATAAAAGGGGAGGGAGGGTTAGGGGGATGTTGGCCTAGAAACTGGGAAAGGTAATAACAATTGAAATGTAAATAAGAAATACTCAAGTTAATAAAGATGGGGGAAAAAAAAGAAACTCTGCAAGGATTTCCATATTGTATATACAGGATCATACTCCTGTCAGCAGTGAAGAAGGGAACCTCTTTGCCCACATCTTCAGCACCATTTTTTGTTACTTCATTTCTTTGTGATCACCTTTCCTTTGCAGGGTAAGATGGACTCTTGTTTGTAAGGTATTCAGAGGGAATTTTGGTACCATTGGAACAAGATGGAATCGCACAATAGTTTTCATTTACATTTGCCTGTTGGCTAGCGGTGTTCAACACTTTAAATGTTCTTTAAATACTTTTTCTTTTGAGAACACTCCATTAAGTGCCTTAGCCCATTTTGTAGTGGTTGTTTCCGTAATGTTAGTTTCTTACATTCTTTCTATATTCTAGATACAAATTTCTTGGTCAGATTAAACTCTTCTTCAATTCTGCAGGGCCTTTTCACTTGATTGAGTTTCCAATGCTGTATGCTTTTTAAATACCATGAGATCTGGTTCATTTATTATTGGTCATATTTCCTTAGTAACAAGAGCCTGTCTTTTTTTTCCCCAAGCTAAACTAATTTGGAAAGAGGAACTGGAGGAAATGCCTCCTCCATCAAATGGTCAGGTAGAACATAAAGCTTCAGTCCTGGTGCTGGAGACATGGCTTAGCAGTTAAGAGTATTCGTTCTCGCAGAGACTCAGGTTCAATTTCCAGTATCCACAGGGCTGCTCACAGCATCCATAACTCCAGCTCCAGAGGATCTAATGTCCTCTTCTGACTTAGGTGGGCAGCATGCATGCACATTATGTGCATACATTCATGCATACCACCAAATTACATATGCATAAAATTACGTAAATCTAAAAAAAATAAAATTGTAATCTTTGTCACTATTCCGCAAGTGGCACAGTTTTTATATTCCTTTAATAGCTTGATTATGAGTTACTTTCAAAAGCAATTTATTCGGATTTTCTACATCCTTCAATGAATTATAATCATATTAACAGAAAAGATTATTTTACCCCAAAGGCTGCACAATTTTGAAACAAGTAAAGCAAAGATAAGAAACAGAAGCCCACTCTTTCAATGCAAACAGAACACGCACCATCTCACATTTATGCCTGCAATTTTCAAGGTTTTAGCAAAGAATATGGGCCATCATGTTCTTCAGTGAAGACCCATTCTATACAATGTCTAAGCAGAGATTTTGAAACTTTTTCCTCACAAAAATTTTTTAATGGATTAAATACTGTTATCACTGAGGTTTTGTTTAAGGTACAACAGCAGTGTGGTTTAACTGTTACTTGCAGTTGTTGGGTAATATAATGTTGAGGTAAAAATAAATAAGTGGAGGAACTGGCTCACTTCATGGGGATCCACAGGAGCCAGGTGCTCTGGCTGTTTCTCTGCCAGTTGCTTTCACAAACTGTCCCCTCGGCGGGTTGTTACCATGCCTGACACACACACATCGCATTCTAGCATGACATCACACCACGATAGCCCTAGGCGTTCTGTAGCCTAACATGGCTTCTAGAACTGAGACACGTCGTCTCTCTGCCTGTTGGGAACTTTGCTCACCTCCCATGAAGTCCGGTAAAATCAAAGCTCTAGAAACTTGTAGTTTAACAATTAGATTTATATGTTAAAATTCTTAATCTACAATTCATTCACAGAATAAATTCACTGCTAACTAATATAGAAACTGCCCACCTAGACAAGATAAAATTGACCTAGACCACCTGGATCGGAATCATCCTACTCCTCTGTCTCCATCTTCCTCCTCTTTCCTCCTCCTCCTCCCCCTCCTCCTCCTCCTCCCCCTCCTCCTCCTCCTCCTCCTCCTCCTCCTCCTCCCCCTCCTCCTCCTCCTCTCTCCTTCCTAGACTTTTCCCTGCCTACTCTTCCTTCTCATCCAATGATAGGCTTCGCCTTATCCTGGACCCGCCCTGCTGCATAATGACATCATCCTACAACATAATGAAACACACAAAAAGGGTAGAGACCACATTTCATTATTCTAAGTATCATTTGCTCTTCTGAAAAAAAAAAACTCCAACCTCCTAAAATCCTGGAGTAATACTATTACCATGGGCAAAAAATAAACCCCAGTGCTCTAATAGGCTTCTCTGTATGTGTTTGTATACATACACATACGTATAGATGTGAAAAAGCTTCAATAGAAAAACCATCATACCAATTGTAGTTAAAACATGGTTTTGTTAAGTGATGCATTTAAAATGACACCATCCTTTCCTTCTAAGAGAGAATTTCTTGGGGAGATTTGCATAGAGAATTTTAGACAGCAAAGGCTGCTTATTGGTGGAAAATTACAAGGCTTGAAACCATGAAAAGTTTTCCAGTTCTGTGTAGACCTTGGCATTTACACAATGACAATATTGTTTAGGAAAAGCCAGTTTTAATGGCATTGACTTTTTCCTATTCCACTGTGGATGCTTCCCTTGAGTGCCTGTGTGGGAAGAGAAACAATGTTGTCAACACCCACTGTCTGTCTGAACCCTAAAACCTCGAAATTGAATGAATGTCACAGCCGAAAGTAAAAATACAATCCGTGCAACAACACGTGCAATTTTGAACATAGAAGCTTTGTTCAGTGCTAAGATAGATTTTATAATATGTGAAAATACTCAGATCATGGCTGAGGAAGAATTTTCAAGAACCTTTAAGATTAGTTTTATGCGTTCACTTCTTTCAATTGGAAAACATCACATGAAAAATTTTGTATATGACCAAACCAATATCTTTTAATTTTTAGTAAAATTTACTTAGGAGCTAATGTTTCTTACAATCAGCCTTTCCTGAGAGCAGAGGTCTGACTTGTGGATCATTGTGCAGACTATAAAATAAGGACTTAAAGTGTGTATCAAGTGAATTAAGTTTAATGAAAATTTAACTTTTTTTCCTCTAAGAAAATTGCTTTGATATGTCCCAGGGCTTTGGTGTCTTTGAAAGTAACTGATGTCATCATAGAAACCACTTCCTTCCCTACTTCTTTCTCTTTGGGGTAAAGTTTATGACCTGTAATCTAAATCCTCAAAACCCACCAAGCCCATTTCTGTCACCTGTCAACCAACAGCAGCTTCTACCTGCACTATGTTCAGACCTTTGCAAAGTCTCCTTGGGGCAGAAAAAAAATAGAAAATACATTCCAGTATGTGTCCAGCCACTTACAAAGTACATAAGCACGGGTGGCTTCTGGAGAGAGGGTAGCACCTCTTTCCTGACCTGACGACCTTGGCCCAGGCTAACCAAGCAGGCCAGGAGCCCTGAGTGGCTGGAGCAGACAGCAGGCCCAAGAAATGAGGAAAACTGGAGGCGTTCATCTGGCAACATGGCAATTATTTCAACAATTCCCCTCTACTAGGAAGAATGTAAGCCATCTCGGGCATGAGGTTAGTATTTTTAGAATTCTTGAAATAATAAGTCTTGCAATTCTAGTCTCAACTAAGAAATTAAAGTCAGGCAGAAAAGAACAAGCTTGACAACAGGCTTTAAAGCCTCTGTCAGGAACAAATGTTTTTCTCTTCCAAGTGATGTAGTGTGTGGTCAGTTAATTGAATTTCTTCTACATTGTGGAAGTCAAGGAAATACTATATGAAAGAGGAATTTTGGTGGGAGAAAGGACCTTAGAGATGTAATCTTGTGATTACTCAACAGTTCTACAGCTGAAGAAATTTAAAATGTCCATTTCACAAGAATATACATGACAGCCCACACAATGAATCATCACAGTAACAACTCAAGATCTGCAGGACTTCAATCCAAGAGGAAGTGTGCAAAATCATTTGCTCACCAGCTCTACAAACCCATGGCAGAAGATGGAGCACTTAACCCAAACACTGTCAATCTTCTCCAGGATGGAATTATCAGCAAATCTTCAGGCTTTTAAAGCTGTCAGTGACCGGAAGTGGAGATTAGGAATGAGTAGAAATGAGGATAAAGGCTTCTGGCTTGTTCAGTGCATGAGGAAGTGATGAATGTTCTGTCAGGAAAAAGAAAATGACTCTTTACCCTCAAGTGATAATTTCTAACTTGATGACAAATTGGTTTTACTTTATTCTCCCCCCCTCTCTCTCGTGTGTGCCCACACACACACACACACACACACTCTCTCTCTCTCTCTCTCTCTCTCTCTCTCTCTCTCTCTCTCTGTGTGTCTTTCCCTGTCTCTGTCTCTCTCTGTCTCTTTGTCTCTCTCTCTTTCTCTCTCTGTGTCTTTCTCTCTCTGTCTCTCTCTTTGTCTCTGTCAGTCTGTCTGTCTGTCTGTCTGTCTGTCTCTCCTTCTCTGTGTGTGTCTCCCCCATCCCTCAACACACAGTTATTTTTAGTTAAATAATTTGACAGGAGGCTGTATTAGTCACATTCTTTGAGCTATGTACAATATAGTGTATATTTCCTAAGAATAAGAATTTTATGTAACCACAGCACAGTTGGGAAAACATCTAGAGAGCTAATTAGATGATCACATCTACACTGACTCCTAATGCATAACTCATACTAGGCTGTGATCTAGCCTATCCTTTCTTTGTTTCTTTCTTGAATTTTTTTATTTACATTTCCAATGTTATTCCCTTTCCCAGTTTCCTGTTCATAAGCCCCCTCCCTTCCCCCTCCCCTTCTTCTATAAAGGTATTCCCCTCTCCATCCACCCTCCTTGCTGGCCCCCTTTCTTTGTTTTTGAAAGCAACACACACATACAATAGTATTTCCTTATTGCTTTGTATATCTAGTCCATGAAACATAAACAGTTAGAACATGACACCAATTAAGAAACAAAAATGTTTCTGTGAGTTTTGAGATATTTTTATACTTTGTCTTCTCTTATTTTCCTCCCAACCTTTTCGAACTTCCTTATGCAAGCCGACCCTAAATTTCTAAGGAAATGATGCTGTGAGCTAGAAGGAATCAAGGAGCTTCAGACAGAAGAATGAACATCACAGATGACTTAGAAGATTGGCTCTGGCAACCCTGTGAGCACCACACTAAAGTGGAGGCAGGCATGGAGACTTGGGGAGACAAATGATTAGTTATGACAATTCTCCAGTAGGGCATCTTGAAAGGCTGCCTGGGATCAAACTGAAAGAGTAGAAGATAAAGAATTTGGGAGTGAGCAATAGGGAAGAAGTGTCTTTTTGTTGATAGAATTCCTTTCATTCAGCAAACAAGACAAATATACTTGAATCACATACAAAAGACATGGGATAAAGTGGTGACTGTCCAAAGACTCCCATTACCCACGAAATTCTGGAAGCAATAAAGAGCGTGGGGTAATGACCTCCAAAACAAAATGGCAGTGGTGATGATATTGTGTATGAGAGAGTGGGATACAAAAGCTATGGGGTCAAAGAGCTATGGTGCAGACAAGGTCAAAGGCAGGGACTTGATGCTGGTGAATTTTACAGCCTTAGAAGACATCCCTGCAATAGTCTGAGCTATGATTCATAGAAGGGTTGGTTTTGAGGGGGAAGATGAACAGTGGAGGGGTTAGGGAATAATGAAATAACAGAGAACAATAAGGAGAAAATACAGTGTCCTTTAAAGTCTGAGTAGAGGGGTAGTGGCCTACATGACTGTTTGCATGCAAGACTTTCTCCCCTGAGGGCCCATATGGTTAGATGCATATAGATGTCTTCCTGGTTAAACCTGGAGGGCAAATTGATGCATCCTGGTTTTGATTTTGTATTTTTCACAGTGGTAAGAAATTTTTGAAAAACTCAGACTTCATAAAGGCAGTGGAGTACTAAAGAGGCATGTCCTAGTAATGCAAGATGTCTATAAAGAGCTTTGCATATTGAATTTTCTTTGCTATTTTTCCTGGTAGGAGCTGAGTAATGTCTGAGAATATAATATGTGGTGGTTAGCACAGTTCAATATTCAACTTCTACCTCCCCCTCCCACCTGGAAGTCTCCCAACACACATTGTTTTTGTGTGTGTGAAGGTCAGGTCCCCATTGTGCTAAAATTCTTTCCACGATGAAAACATTTTAATTTTCTCTACATATAGCTTCCTGCTGCACATGGGGAGGAAATGTTTTCCTTTTGTGTCTAGTAACCAGACTTGCATGGAAAATGGAACTTTGGGTTTGAATGGTGAGAATCGTTGTGTTAACTGAAGAAGACAGCTTTTGTGGAAATATTGAAGCTGTTGGGACTTTGCTCCCACCCGTCTGTGCAGCCACTTTTAGTGACATGGGGGCATAAGTCAAACATTCCAGTCTTGTCTGCACTTGGCTGAGCCATGAACTCATTAGCAGAATCCCAGCATAGTGTGTAGCAGAGGAAAGGGTGATAAGTTAAAAATAACCAAGGTCATCTCTGTGTTTACTATGAGGATGAACATGGGCCTCTGGGACCACTGTGGCCTCTCTTGGCTAGCAATTCTGCCTGTAAGAAGACTCCTGTTTTCAGAACCTTGCCATTTTCTCCTCTCACAGCCTAGCTTGATTCCTCAAGCCTGTGTGACAAGTTTTTAGGCTCCAGAATAGTTCATCACCATTACAATGTTGTGGTGGTTTGAATAGATTTGTCACCCCACCCCCCAACCCCACATAGACTCATGTGTTTGAATGCTTGGCCCCTGGGGAGTTTCACTATTAGAAGCTGTGGCCTTGTTGGAGTAGTTGAGGCCTTGTTGAAGGAAGAAGTCATTGTGAGTCTCCCAGTGCCTAAGCTCTGTCTAGTGTGAGAATTCAGAGCCTTCTCCTGGCTGCCTGCACAGTCAGTCTTCTCTTGGCTGCCTTCAGATCAAGATGTAGAACTCTTGGTTCCTTTAGTACCATGTTTGGCTGCAGGATACTGTTTTTCCTGCTATGATGATAATGGACTAAGTCTAAAATGTTTGCCTTTATAAGAGTTGCCATGGTCATGATGTCTCTTCATAGCAATAAAACCCAAATTAAGACAGAAGTCATATAACTTTTTATCTTAGATTTAATCATTACTTTGCTTACCGCCTGTGTACTCTCTTCTTTATTCTCATTTAACTGGAACTTGTTATTGGCTAGATCTTCAAAGGAGATTCTCTCTTTCAGTAGGACCCAGCATATTCCTTTTTGTGTGGTAGTGGACTGTGAGAGGAAGCCTGGTAAAGTTGAGCTAGGGCTTGAAGTCCTTGAGACCCAGAAGCGGTGGTAGGAGCTTCACCTGCTCCCATCTCTAGGCCTCTGTCAATAGCCACACCCCTCCCCCCCACCAGAGAGGATTGTGGTCATCAATCACTTAGGGATAGTGCCCTCAAGTCCCTCCTTATGTGGATGAGGCCTTCAGGCCAAGCCAATAGGAAGCACCTGATTTCAGACCCAACCCACCCAAAACTGTATATAAAGATCCTATCCAGAAGGAATAAAGGTGTGTGAGAATTACTCTGTCCTCTGAGAGTATCGGTCACAAGAGCTGTAGTACTGCCTGGGAAGAGAATGCTCTCCCAAAGCTTTCACTACCAGAATCTACCTGGCACTCTGCTCACTCCCTACCCAGCTCTCCTCCAACTCATCCTACCTCAGCTTGGCTCAGCACAACCAGTGCAGCAACAGTGGCTGCTGGGGCAGTAACACCAGAGCAGCAGCAGCAGCAGCAGCAGCAGCAGTGGAGATGGTAGAAGCCCTTCCCCTCTTTGCACATGCCCTTTCCCCTTGGCTTGAACCCTCCTGCCAGACTGGGTCAGAGGTCTCCATGGATAGCCTCCAGTACACAGAACAACACTTTTGACATGGATCCTTGCCTTCATATGCATCTTGTCATTATGTGTGTGTTTGGCATTCTTCGTTTTTAGACTGGCCTACATCCCATTGTTAAAGATTCTTTGTGTTTCTTTCTTTTCTTTTTTTTTCTTTTTTCTTTTTTTGCTCACTCTGAGTCTTTTGTGGTACCGTTTACCTCCTCTTCCCACTTACCCATGGAAAATGTCTCTACTTCCACCATCAGTCTGGATGTTGGTTACTTTTGAATATTAAACACATATACCCATTTATTTCACACACGTCATTTTATCAAAATTAATTTTATTAATATATATTTAAAATTGACAAGTAATAATTATGCACATGATTGGGATATGTAATATTTTGGGCTTGTGTGTTTTCATTTTGCTTGAGGCCAGGTCTAACTAACATATAGCAATCTAGTCTCCAAATCATAGTAAATTCATGGTTTGCCTTGGAGTACTGATCTTCTTGACTCTAATGAAATTATAGGAATAAACTATCACAGCTAGCTTCTGTGGTGCTGAGAATAGAATGCATGACATCATAGATGCTAGGAAAAGTGCTAACATCTATAACTGGGCTATATTCTGAGCTAAGTGTATGATATTTTGATAAATTGTGAAATTTGGTAATCTCATTAAGTAATTGATATATCTATTTATTCATACATTTCTCTTTGTTGGAAATCCCTGATTTAAATTCTTTTGCGATTGTTAATTATTGTCTACCATAATCATGCAACTAAGCCTCAGAAAACAAAACAAAGCAAAAAATTCTTCCTACCTAATTACACCCCAAGCCTTCTCTATTCCTCATTCCCAGAGATGAAACACAGAGTCAAACTCTGTTACTCAGAAAGTTGAAAAAAGGGAACTACTGACGTGCCAACAGGAAGCAACTCACACTCCACACTTGGCTCTTGCTACTCTCTGTGGTATTTCTTTGAGGATTATACATTTGATACTATTAGTTTTCTGTCTAAACCCAGGCTTACTAAACAAATGTCATCAACGGAGATTGAGGTTCTTGAAATCTCTTAGTATGTTTTTGACTCATGTTTCTTCATCTATAGCATGAACAGATTCATAATATTACTGTACGTTGTTACAAAGATGAAATAGTACAATATGCAAAAGATTTAAGGTGAAAATTGAAAATTGGACTTGTATTTGCTCAATGTGGCATTTGGAGGTAAATATTTTAAGTTACTGACTTCATGAATTAGAAAAGCCCAAATCAAGACAAGCACTAGGTTGAGAGTACAGGGGCATTTTCTAGATAGGGATACTTGAAGGCAGAGGACTGATAATGTCATTGGTAAACATTATTCTTTCCTTGAGCATTGCCCCAGTTTCCTCCTAGAGATCATAAATTCCAAGCAATGGCAGATTGCCTTGCCTTTTGTCAGCACAAAACTAATTAGGCTGAGTGGTTTGTCTGTCAATGTGGTTCAACTTTTCCTCCTAAAAGTCGGTAGGAACTACAAGCCGGCTTCTCCTTATGGTGAGCTTAAAGCCCCATACCTTTCAGGAAGGGTGGCAGGGTATACTCAACAGATGTCTTTGTGGGAATCGACATTGTCTCTAGCCTTCTCTTGGTACTTGAGCACCAAGAGACCAATCTCTGCTTGTCCCCAGTTTCTTGCTACAAGCTAGTTTCATTTTTTCCACTCCTGTTGTTTAGAACCAGGCCCTATTTATTCTATCCTTACAATTGTTAAGTAAGCTATTTTTTTAAAACTCTGTGTTCGAGCTGGGGCCCAAACCTTGCTGATACAGGCCCACAGCTCCCTGCTCCCAAACCCTGTGGGAGAGAGCTCATCGCCCAGACAGGTGGGCACTCCTGAGACTGCAGGGCAGGAGAGACCGCCAGTACTGCCCACCCTTGTCCACATCTCTGGCCCAAGAGGAAACTATATAGGGCCTCTGGGAATAGGAAGATAGGCCCCTTAACGCTGCAGTCCAGACACTCCCCGGATCTGAAGGGACCCGGTCAAACAGCTCCCTACACCCAAATCCCATGGGAGGGAGAGTTAGACTTCAGAGGGGCAGACAAACCTGGGAAGCCAGAGGAGAATACTCTCTACCCACATTTCTGACTCTAGAGAAAAACACCCACCGCCATCTGGGCCCCCTGTGCACAGGGTCCCGAGCAAAGGTGGGGCAGGCCCTTCTGATTGCTGCCCTCACAGAGAGCTGAAACCCAGCTCTGAGGAGCGACTCCAGGCCCGAGACCAAAGGTAAGACCAACTTCTCTGCTCCAAGCAGCCTGCCTGGTGGACTCAGGACACACGCCCACAGGAACACTTGAAGACCAGTAGACAAGAAGGACTACATGCCTGAAAGTAGAACACTCTGTTCCCACAACTGGCTGAAAGAAAACAGGTCTACAGCACTCCTGACACACAGGCCTATAGGATGGTCTAACCACTGTCAGAAATAGCAGAACAAGGTAACACCAGAGACAACGTGATGGCAAGAGGCAGGAGCAGGAACCCAAGCAACAGAAACCAAGACTACATGGCATCATCGGAGCCCAATTCTCCTACCAGAGCAAACACTGAATATCCAAACACACTAGAAAAGCAAGATCTAGATTTAAAATCACATTTGATCATGATGATAGAGGACTTCTTCTAAATTGAGCTGCCTTTCCAACCTAGGATGATGCCCTAACTCATTCAGTTTATGTTTACATTTGGTGTGCATCCTATGGTATGCACATCTTAAGATGATTGATTGCACCATTTAATTAATTAATTGCACCGCTAAACACTTGTTTAATAGAGTATAAACGGAATAGGGAAGGAAAGCCTTTTAAGTTCTAACTTAAGTTCAACACTAATTTTCTGATTTTTGGTATGCGTAATTTGGCCCCTGAGAGATAGGTTTTATATTTGAAAAACTGATTTATGTGTTAACTCACTCTAATGACTTCCAAGAGTCAGAAGAATATAATGTGCTAACATTGTTTAAAGTCATTTGGAAATATCATGTTATGTAAATATAAGAGATAATCAATTTGTTGTGGACTGAAAAACTCAATCCTTTATAAAATGTATCAGTTCAGATCCACAGAAAGATGTGTTCATGTCTGTTATGATAACTCATCTTCCTGTTGTCAAGGGAAGGTCATGTAATTTCAGAAAGAAACTAATTAAAAGGCAAAATGTAGAGTGTACAAATTGAAATTTCATGCATTCATTTGATTTGTGTTTTTCTTTTTCTTAACTTGAATAATGAAAAATAGTTTAAGGAATTTTTCTATTTATAGCATGTTAGATTTATGTTTTTTTGGGAAACTAAAATTGGCTGCAAGAAAAGAAATCTAAAGAGTTGCATTTTCTGCACTGATTATTGTTTATTTAAGGCTAAGTGTGCTTTCTTGAACCCTTTACTCATGTCATTCATTCCAGCAGCTATTTAATTTGTCTAAGTAAGTGTATTTAATTAAATATAGTTTAATGATTTTTGTCAACAACCTATGTCTTTAACCACGTCCAAAGCTTAGCCTTCCTTCAAAATTCCCTCAGAAGTTTTTAGCACATTTAGACTTGGGATTCTATGGAATATTTTCTTTGACAGTATGATTTTCTTTGTGAAATCATCCAAACTGACCATTGAATCATTTATTAAGTAAGAATAAAGCCCATCAATTAGGCATTTATAACAAATATAGCAGAAGGGAGCAAATACGTAGGAATCAAGTTATAGATTGGTGATACTAGTTTGCTCCTTTGCCTGTGTTAGTCTCAAGAAGCAAATTGTTGAGAACTAGGACTTTAAAACAATTTTTCTTCTTTTTCATAAGAATCTCCCATGTAGATTTAGTCAGTAGATACTGTGGATTATAGTGAATAGATAGTGGTTAAGAGCAGGAAAATGATCACACACAGGATGTGTTCTGTTTGAGTAGATTTATTGTATATTTTATGTATTTACATTTCAAATGTTATGCCCTTAACCCCTCTCATATACCCCCTCCCCCTTCTGCTGTTTCTATGAAGATGCTCCCACTCCCACCCACCAACTCCCACCTCACTGCCCTGGCATTCCTCTACGCTAGGGAAATGAGCCTTCTCAGGACCAAGGGCTTTTCCTCCTATTGATGCTAGACAGTTCTTTTCCCTGCTACATATGCTGCTGGAGCCATGGATCCCTCCATGTGTACTCTTTGGTAGTTTAGTCTCTGGGAGCTCTGGGGGGTCTGGTTGGTTGATATTGTTCTTCTTCCTGTGGGGTTGCAAACCCCTTCAACTCCTTCAGTTCTTTTCTCTAACTCCTCTATTGGGTTCCCCGTACTCAGTCTGATGGTTGGTTGCAAGCATCTTCATGTATATCAGAAAGGCTCTGGCAGAGCCTCTCAGGAGACATCCATATCAGACTCCTGTCAGCAAGCACTTGGCATCAGCTTTAGTGACTGGGTTTGGTGGCTGCATATAGGATGGATCCCCAGGTGGGGCAGTCTCCAGATAATTTTTTCTACAGTCCCTGCTACACTCTTTGTCCCTGTATTTCCTCCTGAGACTACTCTATTTTCACTTCTAAGAAGAAATGAAGCATCCATATTTTGATCTTCCCTCTTTTTGAGATACATATGATCTGTGAATTGTTTCTTGGTTATTTGGAGCTTTTGGGCTAATAATCCATTCATCAGTGAGTGTATACCATGTGTGTTCTTTTGTGACTGGGTTACTTCACTCAGGATGATATTTTCTAGTTTCATCTTTTTGTCTAAGAATTTCATGTAGCTATTGGTTTTGATAGCTGAGTAGTATTCCATTGTGTAAATGTACCACATTTTCTTTATCCGTTCCTCAATTGAAGGATATCTGGGTTCTTTTCAGCTTCTGGCTATTAGAAACAAGGCTGATATGAACATAGTGGATGAAACATTTGTCCTTGTTATATGTCTGAGAATCTTTGGGGACTATGCCCCGTAGTGATATAGCTGGGTCCTGAGGTAGTACTATGTTTAATTTCCAGGGTGGCTGTACCAGCTTGCAATCCCACCAGCAATGGAGGATTTGGTTTGTGAGGATTTTATTGAGCATTTTTTGCATTGATGTTCATAAGGGAAAATGGTTAGAAGTTTGCATTCTTTGTAGGGTCTTCTTGTGGTTTGGGTATAAGTGTAATTGTGGCTTCAAAGAATGAATTGGGCAGTATTCTGTCTGTTTCTATTTTGTGGAATAGTTTGAAGAGTTTTGGTATTAGGCCTTCTTTGAAGGTCTGATAGAATTCTGCACTAAACCCATCTGGTCCTGAGTTTTTTTTAGTTGGAAAAATTTTAATGACTACTTCTATTTCTTTAGAGTTTATATGATTGTTTAGATGGTTTATCTAATCCTGGTTTAACTTTGGTACCTTGTATCTGTCTAGAAAATGGTCCGTTTCCTCCAGATTTTCCAGTTTTGTTGAGTATAGACTTTCTGATGATTTTTTTTTATTTCCTCAGTTTCTGTTGTTATGTCTCCCTTTTCAGTTCTGATTTGTTAATTTGGATATTGTTTCTGTGCTGTCTGGTTAGTCTAGCTAGGGGTTTATCTATCTTGTTGATTTACTCAACAAACCAGCTCCTAGTTTTGTTGATTCTTTGGATAGTTCTTTTTGTTTCTAATTGGTTGATTTCAGCTCTGAGTTTGATTATTTCCTCCCATCTACTCCTTTTGAGTATATTTGATTCTTTTTTTTTCTAGAGCTTTCAGGTGTGCTGTCAAGCTGTTAGTGTATGCTCTCTTCATTTTTTTTTTTTTTTTTGGCACTCAGAGCTATGAGTTTTCCTCTTAGAATTGCTTTCAATGTATTGTTTACATTTGTGTATGTGGTGCCTTCATTTTCATTAATTCTAAAATGTTTTTAATTTCTTTCTTTATTTCTTCCTTGACTAAGTTGTCATTGAGTAGAGCATTGTTCAGCTTCCATGTGTATGTGGGCTTTCTGTTGCTTTTGTTGTTATTGAAGATCAGCCTTAGTCCATGGTGATATGATAGGATGTGTGGGATTATTTCTATCTTCTTGTATCTGTTGAGGCCTGTTTTGTGACTCATTATATGGTCAATTTTGGAGAAGGTACCATGAGGTGCTGAGAAGAAGGTTCATTTTTTTTGTTTTAGGATGAAATATTCTATAGATATCAGTCAAATCCATTTTGGTTCATAACTTCTGTTTAGTTTCTGTTTCCTTGATCTGTCCAGTAATGAGAGTGGGGTGTTGAAGTCTCCCACTGTTATTGTGTGAGGTGCAATGTGTGCTTTGAGCACACATTTATGAATGCGGGTGAATTTGCATTTGGATCATAGATATTCAGAATCTAGAGTTCATCATGGTAGATATTTCTTTTGATGAATATGAAATGTTCTTCCTAATCTTTTTTGATAACTTTTAGTTGAAAGTCAGTTTTATTCAATATTAGAATGGCTACTCCAGCTTGTTTCTTGGGACCATTTTCTTGGAAAATTGTTTTCCAGTCTTTTACTCTGAGATAGTGGCTGTCTTTGTCGTTGAGGTGTGTTTCTTGTACACAGCAAAATGCTGGGTTCTATTTATGTATCCCATCTGTTAGTCTATGTCCTTTATTGGGAAACTGAGTTCATTGATGTTAAGAGATAATGATGAATTTTGATTGTTGTTTGCTGTTATTTGTTGTTAGAGGTGGAATTATGTTTGTGTGGCTATCTTCTTTTGGACTAGTTGAAAGAAAATTACTTTCTTGCTCTTTCTAGGGTGCAGCTTCCCTCCTATGTTGGAGTTTTCCATCTATTATCCTTTCTAGGGCTGAATTTGTGGAAAGATATTGTGCAAATTTTATTTTGTCATGGAATATCTTGGTTTCTCCACCCATGTTGAGAGTTTTGCTGGTTGTAGTAGGCTAGGCTGGCATTTGTGAACACTCAAATTCTCTTTTGAATGTCATCTGCACAGCATCTTCTAGCTTTCACAGCCTCTGGTGAGAAACCTGTTGTAATTCTGATAGATTTACCTTTATATATTACTTCACCTTTTTCTCTTACTGCTTTTAATATTCTTTCTTTGTTCTGTGCATTTGTTGTTTTGACTATTATGTGACAGGAGGAATCTCTTTTTTGGTCCAATTTATTTGGAGTTCTGTAGGCTTCTTGTATGTTCATGGGCACTTCTTTCTTCAGGTTAAGGAAGTTTTCTTCTATAATTTTGTTGAAGATATTTACTGGTCCTTTAAGTCGGGAATCTTTGCTCTCTTCCAGAGTTATTATCCTTAGGTTTGGTCTTCTCATTGTGTCCTGGATCTCCTGGATGTTTTTGGCTATGAACTTTTTGCTCTTTACATTTTTTAATGGTTGTATCATTCTCTTCAATAGCTTGTATTCTGTTGGTGATGATTGAGTCTATGATTCATGATTTCTTTTCTAGGTTTTCCATCTCCAGGGTTGTTTCTCTTTGTGATTTCTTTATTGTTCCTATTCCCATTTTTAGATCCTGGATGGTTTTGTTTGATTCCTTCATATATTTGGTTGTGTTTTCCTGTAATTTAAGGGGTTTTTGTGTTTCCTCTTTAAGCACTTCCTAGTTGTTTACCTGTGTTCTCTTGTATTTCTTTAAGGGAGTTATTTGTGTCCTCCCTAAAGTCTTCTATCATCACCATGAGATGTGATTTTAAATCCAAATCTTGCTTTGCTGGTGTGTTAAGATATCCAGTACTTGCTGTGGTTGGGAGAACTGGGTTTTGATGATGCCAAGTAGTCTTGGTTTCTTTTGTTTAGGTTCTTGCACTTGTGTCCATATGGTTTTTTTTAATATATATATGTTAATTGGTTGGTCTTGTTGTCTCTGACTGGAACTTGTTTCTCCTGTGGGCCTCTCAGCCTGTGATCTTAGGAGTGAGAGTACTTCTGGTAGACCAGCTCTCTCCTGGCAGTCTTTGGTTCTGGAGGGCTGTGGGACAGCATTAGCTTTGGGAGCATGTGGTGACCAGAAGAATCCTGTCCCAGGCTGCTCCATGGTTCCTGTGCCCTGTGTGCTCCTGGTAGGTCCCTCTTGGGACAGTCAGTGGAGCATAAGTGGTTCTTACCTGCGGGCTTAAGAATGAAAGTGCTCCTGGGAGACCAGCTCCCTCTGTGCAGGTTTTGTGTCCAGAGGGCTGTGGGGACAGCCTTATCTCTGGGCCCAGATGGAGAATGAAAGTGTAGATATCCTTTTACTATACCCTGTCATGTTTGGATGTGCACTGTGCTCACATGCCTGTGTGTTTGAACACTTTGTCTTTAGCTAATAGAGCCATTTCACGATGTGTGCAGAGCCACATTATACCTTAACATGTAGAGCACATAGTCATTTTTGGAAGTAGTACTGAAGTTAATGCTGTGGTCTGCTCAAGTTCTGTAAATGCCATTGAAAAATACTGCTATTGCTTACTCTCCATGTTAACAAATTCTTTTCTGAGTTACTAAAAAGAAAATACTTGAATTTCTTTATTAACATCTTTTTCCTCCATCTTTATTAACTTGGGTATTTCTTATTAACATTTCAATTGTTATTCCTTTTCCTGGTTTCCGGGCCAACATCCCCCTAGCCCCTCCCCCTCCCCTTCTATATAGATGTTCCCCTCCCCATCCTCCCCCCATTACTGCCCTCCCCCCAACAATCACGTTTATTAACATTTTTTAACAGTTAGAAACAAAAGTTCTTTTCTTTTAGCTTGTCTTTTTAGTAATTATAATGATCTGGTAGCTATGCCTAGGAAAATACAAACATGCGTATGAGCTGATCTTGAAATTTCTTGTCTTATTCTCTCTTACTCACATGTACTTACAGCAGAGGACAATGGGAACATCCCTATTCTCATGATGGTGTGGTCACAATGTGCAACTCCTGATAAAGGCCTTCTTTGATGGCTGTTCTGATTATAGCTTCAGCTCTAGAAATATCGACAGTACTTATGTGATGCTTTTGCAAGGTTGTCACAAGATAGAAACAGCCCCTTAAGTGAGGCAGATTGGGAGACTTAGGAATGATAGTGTCCCCAGTTTAAACATTCAGAGTGTTTTGAGTGCAAATTGATGGAGGTTGAGAAGTGTGATAGAGAGCTATGTGTGATGACAGATCAGGGACAGCAGGAGTGAATGGCTTTTGAGATTAAAGTGAATATCTGAATGAAAGTACTTCAGGGAGAGACAGTAATAGGAGTTGGTCCTCACACTGGTGAGCTGCCTGGCTCCTCTGCACTTCTGGGCACTGGGAATTGTTTGACGATTCCTGTGAGCTTCTTAAAATCTGGAGATGTTGCTGTGTGTCTTTAAAGGTAGCATTACCATCCTGCTAATTATACTTAATTTTAAATGAACCCTGACCTGGTAAAGTCATAGCTCTTCTTCTAGCTGCTGAATAAAATTAAGTGTCTTGGTGACTTGAATGTGAAATGTTTCCAGTAGACTCATGGATTCCAAGATGGTGTCTGTCTGAAGAGGGTATATATTCTCTGGGAGGGAGAGGCTTGCTAGAGGACCTGCCTCACTGGGAGTTTCTAAGTTTCACATCCTGGCACTCCATTTTCTTCATGCTTCTTGGGTATGGTAGTAGAAGCAGTGGTGTCAGCCGTCTTCCTGATCTGACTGCTGCTGTTCCTTCCTTGATTCTGTAATCTGCAAGGATAGGCCAAAGTGAAACCTTTTTCCCTTAAGCTATTTTTGCTGGAATATTTTACACAGCAGAAAAGATATGGAGGTATTTCCATAGGCAATAGAGAGACAACACTCATGAGAGTGTTGTGTCTACAGGATGAGTTTAAAGCCACGGGGTTTTCTGTCTATGCCAGTATTGCAGAAGTCTTGATACATGTTTTCCCATTTAAAGAAAAGACCGTAAATATTTTTATTTTCTCATTTTTGCCAATAATTTGGCTTATGGCCTGGTTATTGGCATTTCAAGTAATTGTGTGTGTGTGTGTGTGTCTGTGTGTGTGTGTGTGTGCACGCGCGCGTGCGCGCACATGCACTCTGTTTTGGAGGTGGAGTTCAGACACAAAGACAATATCACTGTATGTGTGTCACAGTGTGTTAGACTCTGTATCACCCATTCTTCTGTCTTATTTTCTGTCTTCTCTGATCCCTAAATCCATGTTCTCTTCACTCCTTTTTCACTGTGAGTAGAACTTTAATGTATAGTGTGGTTTCCCTTCGGTATGTTTCTTATATATGCATGATGAACTCAGTCCAATCCATAAAAGAAAGAACTTACTCATAAAGTTGTCCTCTAATAATGTTTGCACCATGGAACATATTTGCTTATTTTCACACAATATGCACAATATGTGTGCTCTTGAAATCATATTAATAGTGTTATGTTGCTTCTCAGCTCGGTATTTCTTGGCCAGCGTTTGCATATTGCTGCCTTATACTATGGTTTTAACACATGTGTTAGGTTTTCCTAATGTCTTTCCTAGAAATGGGCCATAGGATGCTTTCAGCTTTCATGATCATGAGAACTCTGTGATAAACAGTAGTCCTCACTTACTGTGTGTTGATGCATGAATGTTTTCATACCCAAGTGCCACATTGATGGTCAGGTTCATCATTCAATAAAAATTGTCCCTCATACCACCACTGCCATTTACATATTTTTTTTCTTTTCTTTTTTTCGGAGCTGGGGACCGAACCCAGGGCCTTGTGCTTGCTAGGCAAGTGCTCTACCACTGAGCTAAATCCCCAACCCCCATTTACATCTTTTACATTCTCTCTTGAAACTGTTGGAATTCCTGTCGTACCACATGTTATGCATGTGTATATGTGCACATGTTTGTAGCCAGAGACTGACACCAGGTATCTTCTTTAGTTGCTATTGTTATTTGCTGAGAACGGGTTGCTCACATAACCTGGAACGTATTGATTCTGCTAGGCTTGCTTGACAGTGAATCCCCAAGGTCTGCCTGTCTCTGCTTTCTGTAGTTATATACTGTCTGGGTTGTAGATATATACTGCTACACTTAACATTTTATATGTGTTCTGGGTACTGGAGTTCAAATCTTCATGCTTTTGATACAGGCACACCACAGTCTCTTTGGTGCAGGAAGGTACTCTCCAGGCTAGCAAAGGAGAAATGTAGACACTCAACGAGCTACAAAGCCTTTCCTATAAACTGTCTTCCCTGCAAAGTGTGCTAGGGCAATGTGTCATGGGACCTGTAGGAGTAACCATTCAATATCTGATTTGACTTAAGATCCACTCCATCAGAAGGAACTCATACCCTAAACTCCTTGGATAACCATGAATCAGGGACTAGATAGCTCAATGATATATGACTGGTTTAAGAAATCAATAAAATGATTCGTAATGATATGATGCTATATTCACAGACATAGTCCCTTATCAAGTCATCCTCAGACAGGCTTCCTCAGGCAGCATTTGGGGACAGATGCAGAGACCCATAGCCAGACATCATGTAGAGATAGAGTTTGAATTAGAGCTGTCCACAAAATCCTTCCCTTCAGAGCTTAGGGAACCCCACAGAAGAGGAGTTGGAAAGGTTGTAAGAGTCAGAGGGAATGGAGGAAACCAAGAGAACATAGCCCTCTGAATCAACTAAGGGCACATATGAGGTAACAGAGATTGAAGCAGCAAGCACCGGGCCTATATGTGTCTACACCAGGTCCTCTGCATATGTTATAGCTATTAGCTTATCATATTTATGGGACTCCTGTCTATAATAACGAATGAGTCCCTGATTCTTTTACCTATTCTTGGGATTCATTTCCTCCTGTTGGTTTGCTGTGTTCAATTTTGACATGGAATGTTTTGCTTCATCTTATACTTTATGTTGTTATGTTTGGTTGTTATTTCTTAAAGTCCTCTTCTTTTCAGAAAGGGAGTGAATTCAGAGGGGAGGGGCAGTGGGAAGAAAGTGGAGAGAGGGTAAAATATAATCAGGATATATTGTACGAGAAAAAAAGAGTGTTTGCTGTCCTTCCACAAGGAATTGAATTTGCTTCCCAGCATCTACACTGGGTGGTGGCTCAGTAACTATCTTCAGGACTGCAAATGTCCCCTTTAGTCTTTGTGTGTGTGTGTGTGTGTGTGTGTGTGTGTGTGTGCGCACGTGCGTGCGTGCACAGTCTCTAAAAAGTCTTTTTGGGACAAGGGATATTTGTTGAGTGAATAAATACAGTTTTAGCTGTGGCTAAAAATAAAACCTGATGTTGGATCAGTCATCTGAAATTTGGAGGCGACACTCTATTAAGGGCAAGTAGACAATATTTCAGAGAGGCTATTTTTGCAGACCTACATTATCGTTTATGCATTTCATTGAGGATCTGTTGTTCCTTAATGGCCTTGCATTCTTTCCTGATGTAAAGCTTCTGGTGGGAGCAGGCTGGTGTTTTCTGAATGGACTGACATGTGTTTGCCACCTGACTTTCCCGTGCTGTTTTCAACTGCATACATTGACGTGCTCCAACAGCCTCTGCATACCTTGGAAAGTACTGCATGCTGAGAGGTTCCTCTAGCCAGATCCCCTGATTATGAGTCAGAGTCAGTCAGAACATTTCTCCAGTTATTTTAAAATGCATTAAAAGAACAAAAGACTTTAATAACTGGCCTCAAATGGTCTGCGCTTAGAAATGCCCCCCACGAATCCATGGATTCCCTGTTCATTTGGTATACCTGATGTATAGTGGCCGACAGGAAGCATACATTCACCTTCCCCTCCCCACTTTTGAAGGCAATTCATAACAGAGTATGAGAAGTTCAAAACTATCAGTTAATCACATTTAATGCTTCTTAGTAATGTTTATTTTCACAACATTAGTGCATTGTGAAAAGGAATGATATGTTAAACCTGGGATCAAGCTCAGATGGGATCCCTTCAGCCCTGACTTAGTATAATTACAGGATAGAAGGGGCATTTCAAACTATTTAAGTACTCCTAGAAGCACAGGACTGGAAATGAATCAGAAAGCCATTTTTCATCTTGTCAGTCCCAACATCATGCTGAAGGAATTCTCACAGTAAAACAAATGGGTATTCAGACAGCATTCAGCATTCCTTGGTCTTAAGTCAAAGCAGTAATTCCTACTAAGAAGGTTTGAAAATTTGCTGTCACCACTTCTAAAGTATGTGTATGGAATTCATAATTAACCAGCATGCTCATATCACAGCAATATAATGCTGAAACAGCAGGGACAGATTCAACAGCACACACACACTCCACAAAGGTCTTAAAACAGGCTTCAAGTTTTCAAAATTATGAAGATATTACCTTTCTAGGTTTCATCTAGCATAAAAGGCATCATAAGTCTGGAGAGGGTGACTTTGAAGCTTCTTGGTAACTCTGAAAGATGGCTGGGAGATGGCCTGGTAGGCAACCTTTATTCAGGTACCTTGGGATAGAACAGGTGCCTTTGTAAAGCTCTCTGCTCTAGTGAAACCCCTAGTCAATGACATCAAACTCATTAAGAATGTGAGTGGACCTAGGCATGAGCATTTTTAAAGCCTTCCATTGTTTCCCATATAAAGCCAAGGCTGAGAAGCATTGCTCTAATTATAGCCTAGTGGTGTAGCCCAGAGTGTGGGCACTATCTTTGGGCATGCTGGGGAGAAGTGGGTGACTAAAGGCCAGTACTTGCTATTAATACATGTGGCATTTTCTTAACAACTTTGCCTGTGTTAACACATTTAACTCAGCATAATGGACAGAAGCTATTACTACCAACTTATTACAAATGAGAAAGTGATGAGAGAAATCATACAGATGAGACTAGAAGATGATTCAGGCCCTTGTATTTGATCATCCAGTGATATTTATTTAACGAGTATTTGTTAAGCTCTTATGGTGTATGAAATGTTTATAAGAATTCTTGCTGGAGTCCCCAGTGCTTAGTGCAGTGAATAAGAAGTACTCCACCACCAAGCACCTAATTATCACAGAGTTCCTTGGTATATCCTAGAGTCAATGATAGAGAGAAAATAGTGCTTATATCAACAGTGTCCTGGAAACTGCTATAGACTTAAACATGCATAGATATGAAGTTGATTGAGACTTTATTTTTTTCATTTGTTTTATCTAGGCTTATAAAAGGTCACAGGGCATAATGATGGCCAGTCTACAAACCTGAACCAGGCTATATGTCTTATTCACAAATACCTCTCAGCCCAATTAAGGCTATATATTCAAGACAAGGGCTCATTATGTATTCCTGGCTTGCCTGGAACTCACTAAGCTTATCAAGCTGGCCTCACTGACAGAGTTCTGCCTGTCTCTGCCTACAAAATGCTGAAAATAAAGATGTATGCCACCACACCAGGCAAGGAATTCTTAAGAGCAGAAAATAAATCCACAGCATGATTAATTTTCTTCTTTCCCACTAAGAAAGGACTAGGGTCAAAGACACACCTTCCCCATGGCCATCTCAGGGATCAGTTGGCTATAGATTGAATGAATTAATTTTTATGCAGAATGAAAATTCATTTTTCCCTCCTCCCTACTGACTCTCACTGCCAGGCTTCATGGGAGAGGCATAAGATGACAACTGAACTCTGAGACCAGATATTACACATCAGCTATGCAGAAACACTTTCTGAAATTAAAATCTTACAGATTTACAAAATGAAACAGGTGCACAAAGGTGTGTATTTGCTTTGGTTTGTAGGCTGCCTATTTGTTTGTAGTAGAGGAAGTGACTGGGAAGAGATGCCATTGGGTAGCTAAGGCTTCAGTGTGCACCTCTGAACCCTCTGGAACTCCTGAGCCTTCTGTCTGTATCATAAGTGTCACGATTAGCTGAGAGCTACCATTTTTTTAGCATTCCTTAATGAAAAATTTAGCTCCAAATCTGAATAAAATTTAGTTTATATAAAAATGCCGGGAATCATGTACATTTGAATTTGAAATAATATAATTATTTGAACTGACAATCTTGGAGAACTATGTAAGGGAAAGATATGATGCCACATATTACAGTGGTACTAAAACAAAAAAGACAAATACTTCATTGGAAATTGTACAGTAGGTAGAAAAGCTTTAGAAATAAATTCCATGGGATTGGACCTGGGGGGTTGGGCTTTGTGTAGCATACTTGAAACTTTAGGTTCAACCCTCCACACTACAAACAATGCATGTGTCATTCATGGATAGTCATTTGTACTTCAGTGTAAGTTAAGGGTTAAGAGCAAATTTTACTGCAGTTCTGGGAAAGAAACCACTTGACTGTTGAGACCTATAAAAGTGTTGAAAAATGGGAGAAAGAGAAAGTGTGATTTTGTCAGGATGACTCCATACCCCTTTCCAGTTTTCCTTCCAATCACTTTCCAGGACTCATGATTATCCAAGAAGGGAAATGAGGAAAAGAGGCTCATTTCTTTTTCTTGATAGCACACTCTTTCCAAGGCCAACTTACAAATTAAGACAAACAGTTTTATAATATGGAGGGACAGTAAGGCATATTTTATTATTTTGATACCAAGCAAAATTGGAAATCAGATCCATTAAAATCCCTTTATAAAGAGTAAAGAAAAGAGAAGGAGGATTCCCAGCAGTGTCTTTGTTACCATGGCCAACAGGGAGCAGATGTCTGAGGAAGTTTGACCATTAGAGTCAATACTAAAAATTAGTATAATAAGAATCACATTGTCATAAATGATAAAGTCATTAACCACACCAAAAAAGGAGAAACTATCCTTTAAAATAGAAGAATCAGCTGTATGCAAAAGGGTCAAAGCCATGATGTTGCCAGAAGTAGGAAATACCCGGAAAGCCAAGATCATTTCCAAATGGAAGATCTATTGCAATCTTGAAGACACATTGTTTTTGGTAATAAAGTAATTTCAAATAAACTGATGGTAAAAGAAGATGTTACTGATTCTAGCAATTGACTGATCAAGGAAGTAATGCATTTGCTATAGCTCTTCTTTATGAAATTCAGATTCATTTCTCCCAGGAGAGCTGGAAATAAAAAAGAAAAGAGAGAGAAGTGAGAGTTACAACCTTACAGATCAAAGAAAGTGTAATTCCAGTCATAAATATAAGAGGGGGAAATGTCAATGCTTGGAATTAAATATCTCATATTTAGTAAATGTGATATGACAGTAAATGTAATATATCTACTGATTAACGGGATCTTTAAAAAAAAAAAGAAAAAATCTGAGAAGGGCTAGGAGAAGAATCACTGGTCAGTTACTGGAGTGATAAAACAAATCCTTGTAGAGTTAGGGTCTTAAATCTACCCAGTGCTATTGTTTCTCATGATTTGTGCTTGTTAGGAACACATTAGTAGTGTGGCTGAGCAGATGTATCTCCAAGAAGGTAGAGATGGCAGGTAAGGGCTGTTCAATTATTTCTTTCTCTTCTTAGGGTCTGATAGCTTTTCTGTTGAATCTCATAACACGGGGTGATTTAGCACTCTACACAGCACAATAATTTCAAAGCTACATTTTAACCCACATTACAGGTCAAGACTCCAGAGTTGGGCAAAATGGAAGCCAAGCCTTCTCCTGTGTCTTCGCCTGAAAGGTTATCCAGTGTTAATTTTGCCAGTTTTACTGGTGATCAAACAGTACCAGAAGCCCCTTGTGTTTTGAGAGCATGGGCTACAGTTCTTCTCAATGAAAGAATATAACTAACATATATGAGACTGCCAGGTGAGGTAGTGTGTAGTGCCTTGAAAGGGTCAGTGGATTATAGCAGGTAGAATCAAGTCCAGCTTGGAAGACAGAGTCTATCAGAAATCTTCTACACTTGAGACCAGTGGTTCTCAACTTGTGGATCTTGAACCCTACAGGGATCATATATTAGAAATATTGAATATCAGATATTTACATTATAACTTATAACAGTAGCAAAATTACAGTTATGCTATAGCAATGGAATGATTTTATGGTTTGGGGTCTTCACAACATGAAGAAGTATATTGAATGGTCACAGCATTAGGAAGTTTGAGAACCGCTGTTGTTAGACTGTAAGCTCTCCTGTAGACTACAGCAACAATAAAAACAAATAGCACAATAATCAAAAGAAATGCATGTTTCATTCAATGCTGTATTCACTTTATAGTTTTCAAACCTGAGCTTCAGATAGCTTTCTCAGTATCCTCAGGAGCCTGCTGCAAATACTACAGCCACAAAAACAGATCTATTTCCAATTTCAGTTGCTTTCAGCTGTACTTGGTGTCCTCTTAAAACAAGTTCATCACTACACTCTTGTGGTCATGAAGGAAGAAGGTTTATTACCCATCAGCACTTTGAGTTGAAACTCAGCATTAGACTCATCAGAAAAAAAAAATGGTAGGAAATGTTCAATGCGATCCTACCAGGTCTTTACCAGATTTTGTATCCTCCCTCTCGGACTTCTCCACATTTACCTTTATCAACATTGGTTCCCACCCGTTCTATATCACTTGCAACCGTTTTACTTGAATTTTGATTGACCTAAACAACCTTTCTGACACATAAGAGTTGGTCAATTCTCCAGTTTAAGGGAGAAAAATACTATCAAGCAAGACTTCCTTTAAATTCCCTCCCTTCCATCTGTTTGACCTTAACCCTTCTTTTCTCTTGTCACCCTGTCTCACATGTAACCATAGATAAGCTCTTTCCTTCCCATTCTGGATCCCCACCCTCTTCCTGTCTGTTCTTTGGACTTTCACTCTTAACTATGTCTATTTTTTTCCCCTCAGGCCTCCCTCTTCTCTTGGCTCTTCCCCTTCCTTTTAAAAACAATTTCACAGCCCTTATCCTAAAAAAAAAATAATCCTTCTCCAGTCTGTTCCCCTCTCACTTAAACTGTTTGCTTTCCCTACTCCCCTTCAACTCTAAAGGGCTTATCAAAACAGTTTACACTGGATGAATTCACCCCATTATCTCCAACTTGCTCCATGACTCATTTTGGTCTGGCTTCAGCTTCTCACTCCCTTCAGGTTGCTCTAAAATGACCTAACCTTGAGTCCAGCTCGGAAACCAATGAAACCAAGGTATAGATAGCAGCAAAGCTACCCCTTTGTAATAGTTTTTTTTTTTTTTTGAGCATTCTGATGAACTGCTACTAGCTAGAAATGAAGACTTTACTTGATTAGTTCACCAGTTCCTCATGAAAAGTATTAAGTTATGTGTCTGAATGAAACACCGAGACAACAAAACAAAACAAAAACAATGAACCAGAATTGTACTTCTTGATGAAGCCAAAACGGCTTCCAGAGTGCACATCCTATTTATATTAATCTCCACCTCTTTCACACAGTCAAATGCTTTTCTCTTAAGATCTAGAAAAGTCCAGTTCTGTCAGAGGGTTAAAAATAGTAAGAAAGCTAATAGTAGCTTATTTTATCCTAATGTCTTTAGAATTGACAGCTGTCTCCTGCTGCTGTTGGCTTATCCATTTACTTATGGGATGAGGCTTTGTTGCTTCCAAGCTTTGTCAGTTATAAATAGGTCTCCAATAAACGTTGTTCTGAAGGTTTTTGTCTGGACATACATTTCAATTCCTTTGAGTAAATACCAAAGACACATAATTCCAAAAGACTGTGTTTCTTTTATACAATACTACCAAATCTCTTTCAAAGAAGATTTAGGATGTTGCATACCCCAAGAAATGAATGAAAGTCCCTTTTGCTCCAGAGACCTTCCTATGATCAGGAATATTGATCTTGACATTCAAATATTAAGATTCTACAATCCTTCCCCAAAGCCTGAGGTAGGAAGAACTGGGGTTAATGATGACCCAGTTAAGATTCTGTGGGATAAGAATGTGAGGAATGCGTGACAAATATGAAACCTTAAGCTGGATGTGGTGGCAACATCTGCAACCCCTGCATTGGAAGGCTGAAGCATTGGAGACTGAGGATGGCCTAGGCTGTGATACAAGAAAAAGTATCCTGAATGAGCATCTTTGGTGTCTAGAATGACTGTAGTTCACAGGACATCCTGCAAGAGTATAAAATGATGAGAATTAGAAAACTGACCCTGGAAAAACACACACATTTTGGAGAATCTTGTTATTAAGGCCACAGTTCACCATGTCTGCCTAGCTCTCTAAGCCTGATGCAAAATGGAGGACTCCCTTTTTCAGCAGGGCTTCCCTTTCTTTACCTGGCCTTGGTTGGAAAGTGTCTTTGAGCACAGATACATGACCTTGTTTAAAGGATGACCTTGTGCAGAGCTCTGCAAATGCTGCATGACTCCGCACCCTAGTCCTGCTTTAGCTTCCCACCAGGATGATGAGATACTGTGTTATGGCCAATCAGCCCTCTCCATCCGCCTGTACCCTTAAGAGCCCTTATATAACCTGCCATGAAACAATAGAGTTGTCTCACTGAAGCTCTGTCCGGAAGTCCTTCTGTCATACTCATGGCTGTCTGAACCCTGCATGATGCTCCTTCTCCCTCTGCCCTTATGGGTAGGCAGCCAAAGAATGACACTCCCTCCCCACCATGCCAGGAGAAGGGAGACCCATATACAAACATTTTTTTTAGATAAAGCAATATGTTTACAGTAGGAAACATTGTAATTAGGAAAGAATGTTTCAGACTCTTGGTTTTGTGATGAGGACAAGCCCTTGATTTTAAGACCAAAGCATATTTCCAGGAATCACCTAAAAAGTGGCTAAGTCCTTTGTAGAAGAACTTTAAAACAGAACTTTAAAAAAAGACTTTGAGCCCTTTATTATAGCTAGTCTGTTAATTGTTTCTTGAACTAAGAATTTCACAGGGCAAAATATATGTTCTAAGATAAAATTCAGTCTATGGCAATATGGAATTCAGTGTCATGCAGTATCTTAATACCCAAGCCACTTTAGTGAATTTATGGAGCAAACCAAGACATCCAAGTAAAATCCACATCTTGGATGGGGTTCAAAGAATATGTTGTGACATCTTCAAGGAATGTCAGTACAGAGGATGAATTTCCCCATGTGTCAAGAAAGCTAACACTGACCTTTGGAGGAAAAAGTTATAGGAAAGGAAGAAGAAGATCAGGAGAAGGAGGAGGAGGAAGAAGGGAAGGAGGTAAAGAAGAGGAGCTTTACCACACATTCTCTGAATATGAAGACTGACCAAATGCTCAGGTCAGGTAATGTTATCAGAGTCCAAGAATGATAAAAAGTGGGTTTATATGAGCTGAATAAAGAGCCAAAATTACAGATACATTTTATTAAAAATAGAAGATTTATTTCAAAAGTCTTTCATTATTTTAGTCTGCTGTGACCCATTAAGTCTGCCCAGTGATCAGTCAGTTAGGATGCATCCATACTTGAAACTGGGCTCGGATCTAGGGATGCTTGGAATGTCATGGCATAGGAACCAGGAGAACATGGAAAGTTTGTTACTTCTTTCATGAGGCCTCCCTGTGCAGATTCTCAAGCAGGTCTAAAAATAAATTGATGTGGGAAGTACAGTGGAGAAGAGACAGTGCAAGCTGGCAACTCTCCTTGCAATTAGGGAATGTGGCTAGGGTGAGGAGTCTCTCAGGTGATGCAGTTTTTGTGAAGTCTGAAGGAGTTGCCAACATTTTTTGTTCAGTCTGACTAGAAGCAGGGAAGAGGATGCAGCTTAACAACTATCTGCAGACATTAAAAATGAATTTATATTCTTCATGAAAGTCTGACATAATGGATTGTGAAGGGGCAAGATTAGAAATGAAAGCTCTTAGTATTTTTAATAATGTAAATCTTGAAACAATCTGTTGTTGTTGTATTCTTGGGTCAGACCCAGCTCTTCTCCCTTCTGTAGACCCTCTCAGCATCCCCTTACCCCTTTTCTATCCCATGATCCACAGTGGCTATACTACATTGGAATTCAGAAGCACTCCCTATGAAGTAAAGCACATTCACCATGTAACCCTAATATTCTGAGTGGCCAACAGAAACCAAGGGACTTCGGAATGCAGAAGATGAGACCAGGGATCAGCACCTAGAATCACAATAACCCAAGGCCCAGATGCCTAGAAGCCAATGCAAAATAAGTAAATAAATAAAAAAACAGCCAAGACAGTATGCCTCCACCATAACTGTGAGAAATTTGATATAGATGAAGCAGAGGGCAGGGACTTTAAAACAGCTACTCAAGGACCTCAAAGAGGATATTAACAAATTATTAATGAAGTCTATGAATACACAAAGAAGCAGAGAAATGAAATGATAAAAACAGTTTAAGATATGGAAATAGCAATAGAATCACTGAAGAAAACCCAAACAGGCAAAATGGGAATAAAAATTTTAAGAATTCCACCAGATCTTCAAAGAAGAATTAATTCTAGCCCTCTAAATTATTTCACAGAATAGAAACAGAAGGAAAATTGCCTAATTCTTTTGCAAAGGTCACAATTACCATGACAGCTCTACCACATAAAGGCCCAAAAGAGAATAAGATTTACAGACCAATTTCCTCATGAACATTGAAACAAAAACCTCATTAAAATACTAGCAAATTAAATCTAAGAATACATAACTTTCTGCTATGATCAAGTAGGCTTCATACCAGAAATTCAGGGACTATTCATCATACATAAATCAATAAATGTAATCCAACATATAAATAGGATGAAAGAAAAAACAACATATGATCATCTTATAGATGCAGAAAAGGCCTATGACAAACTCTAACAATACTCCATCATGATAAAAGTCATGGATAGAGTGGGGATATAAGGGACATACCACCACCACCACCACCACCACAACAACAACAACAACAATAGGCAATTTACAACAAACCCACAGTAGGCATCAACCAAAAAGAAGAGAAACTCAAAGTATTTCCATTTAAAATCAGGAACAAGACAAGGCTGTCCACGTCCTCCATACTACTCAATACAGTACTTGAAGTCTTAGAGCAATAAGACAACTGAAAGAGGAATACAAATTGGAAAGAAGAAATATTGTTGAAGATCATATGATTGCATATATAAATGACTCTGAAAACTCCACTAGGAAACTCCTACAGCTGATGAACCCTTTCTGCAAAGTAGTAGGATATGAAATTCACTCACAAAAGTAAGTATCTTCTTATATACAAGCAGATATTTGAGAAAGATAGCAAAGAAACAACACCTTTCACAATAGCTTAAAAATATATCTTGTTGTAATTCTAAACGAGCAAATGAAAGACTTTATAGGGCAAAAATCCTGAGACACTGAAAAAAAGAAACTGAAGAAGCTATCGGAAGATGGGAAGATCTCACACACTCATGGATCCATAGGAGTAATATAATGAGAACTGCCATCCTACCTACAGATTCGGTCTCCATCAAAATTCTAACACATACACATGCACACACACACACACACATGCACACGCACACACACATGCACATGCACACACACACATACACAGATATCCCCTATCTCAAGTTGTATGCCAGAACTATAGTAATACATACAGCATGGCATTGGCTTAAAAAAAAAAGACATGTTGATCAATAGAATCGAATTGAAAACCCAGACAAAAAAAAAAGAAAAAAAAAACAACAACAACAGACACCTGATTTTTTATAAAGAAGCCAAAAATAAACCATGAAGGATGAAGGGAAGGGGTAAAAACAACATTTTCAACAAATGGTGCTGGTCAAAAGAATGCAAATCCACTCTGCTCAAAATTCATCTCCAAATGGCTCAGAGACCTCAACATGAAACCAGGTACAGTACACCTGATGGAAGAGAAAGAGAGGTAGAGCTGTGAACTCATTGGCCTAGGAAAAGACTTTCTGAAGAGAATACTGATAGCACAGACTCGAGGAACACGTTAACAAATGTGATCTCACGAAGCTGAAAAGCTTCTGTGGACAAAGAATGTTCACACCTCTACTTCTGTCCAAATTATGTAAACAGAAGAAGTAAATCATGTGATGTGATGGGTGCAGCCCATCTTTGGTTGAGAGAATATTATTTCCAATGCAAAATTGATAGTTGCACTGGATTACGGTTCAGTTCTCCATCACACACTTACAGGAAGTAACCTATTGTCTCAGAGCTCTAATGTGATTGGTTGAAAGTTCTGTTCTAAAGAATAACAGAGGCTCATATACTTCCTCTTGAGAAAAGAAATTGCAAACATATCTGAAGTAAGACCTGTGAATGTTAAAACTGGGGGCATTAAATTTATTCGTATGCTCACTATTATCTTTCGGAGAGCCCATGCTAGATAGTTTTATGTCAACTTGACACAAGCTAAAGTCATTTGAGAGGAGGGAACCTCACTTAAGAAAATCCATATGATTTTCCATAAGATCAAGCTGTACACAAGCCGTTTGGAAATTTTCTTAATTGGTGATTGAATTGGGAGGGTCTAGACTATTGTGGGTAGAGCCATGCCAGGGCTGACAGTCCGGGGTTCTATAGAAAATCAGGATGAACAAGCCAGGAGGAGCAAGTCAGTAAGTAGCACTCCTCCATTGCCCCTGCACTGGCTTCTGCCTCGAGGTTTCTGCCATGTTTGAGTTCCTATTCTGATTTCCTTCAATGATAAACAGTGATGTGGAGGTGTAGGCAAATAAACCCTTTCCTCCCTAAGCTTCTTTATTCAGTGTTCATCGCCGCACCAGTAGCCCTAACTAAGACAGGGACACATTTACTTTTAGCTTTAAAAAGTGTTTTATATTCAACTACCGTGTTTAATTAAATCAAATTGCACTCTATAGCAACCTAATGTCTCAGAATCAAAATATTCATTGAAAATTGACAGTACTATGAACTTGATGACCTTCTATATTTTTAATTGCCACAAAGGAAGGATTGGGCCACGCATGAGTGCCTTACCTTCAAAACCTTGGCACACCTCCCATCCCCAGAGCCTTTAACCAAAACCCACTGAGGCAGAGGAGTCCAGCTGCTGATCCATCATTCCCATTGTCCTTACTGAGATGGCGTTTGGGTGATCTAACAATCTAAGACCATGCGTATTGGCTTGGCACACTCAAGCTTTCTTGAAGAAATCATTCAGTCCAGTCATGTGTGACATTGTAACACAGCTGAACATTCACCCTGAAATGGAGATACAAGTCACAACTTATCAAATTATCTTAACCTAACTAATCAACGAATTTATCTTAACAAATTATAAACAACTGTAGGCTAAATTATAAAGTGAAGTGAAAAAAATACACTCGTATCATTTAGAAATAACAACTGTTAACATTTTGCAGTTTTATTTCCAATAACATTCCTAGTTTTGTAAAGATTTGAAAGTGCTTTCCTTATAACACTACTGTGAGCTTTTTGTCTATTTAACAGCAATCAAAGTTTTACTTTATATATCATAGTCTGTCTATTTTATACAGTTAAATTCTCTTTGAAACTCATTATTAATTTTACATGATTATGTATTTATATTATCAATGACTGTAAATTGTTTGATCTGCTTATATACTATGTACATTTTTTCCAAAATAAAAGAGCACCCTGTTTTCTTTTCTCATAGTATATATTTTTAATTTGCATATTTCACTGTATGAGATCAGGGCAGACCTTTTTTCCCAACAGACCCATCAAAATTTTGTTTTCTCACCATACGTAACACTAGTGTCCACTTGCACAAGTAACAGGAAATGATTTACTACACACAAGCATTCTTTCAGTGGGGAAAAGCTGTGCACAATATGAATGGAAGGAATTTGACACTAAGACAAAGGTCTCATCTATATAAATACAGCTCTGTGTTGAAGTTTTCTTCCACTTGAATTATTATGTTCAGTTAAAAATTAATAATGAACTGTTACATTGTTCATATGCTTTCGCTGCAGACAGAGATGTTCATGCAGCAAGAATGTGGGCCGAGTTCACAAGTGTTACATTGTGTGGGGAATTCCATATGCAGAACCTGACCTCTAGAAAGCAAGGCAAAGGCTTGACCTTTGACTTTTAGCAATGTGTGGTTAAGTTAAAAAGGCCGTCTGGACATTCTCTAGTAAATATGGGCATTCTATGACAACCACACAAATGGAAGGGAATGCTTTTTGAGGATTACTTGTCAAAATCATTCCAAGTTAACTAGGTAGCATAAGGGATTCATTTAATGTGTAATACTGTGTATGTGAAATATTCCTGACCAATTGAGAATAGATTACATGGATAAATTTGCAAGGATATAAGAATAATAAAGGCTTAATCAACAGTTTTTAGGTGGGTCTGATGTACATATATGTAAACATGATCCCTGGTACATGTTACGGGGCCCAGCATTGAGACAGGGTCTCACTGTGTAGTCCTGGCTGTTGTGGAGCTCGTTGTGTAGACCTCAAAGCCATAGCAACCCACCTGCTCCTGACTCTGGAGTGTTGGGCTTCAAGGCATGTACTAATATACTATGCTGAGTCTTTTTGAAAATTGCATATACTTAATCTCTGACACTGGAGTGCTGGCATTAAGGCATGTACCACATACTGTGCTGAGTCTTTTTTTTTATTGTGTATACTTAATGTGTGTGACATGGGGTTTGGTTTACGCACACATGTTGAAGCTATTGGTATAGGTGACCAAATCATCATATCCATCCCACATAGTAACATTTTCATGGGCACCTGAAGCCTTTCTCTTAGAAGTTTTGCAGTACTTGTAGCACACCAACGTTGAAAACTTTGAACACAGAAACAAGCTGTTGTGTGGTAATTCATGAAAGTTTCTGTATTAGTAGATTATATCTAAGCATCTAAGACTCTAACTGGAAGCTAGAAGAAATTTTAGTGATGAATGTTAAGTCTTTATTTAAAAAGCTCGGATTCTTAGCAGTGGTGAAGTTCATTGGCAAAATAGCCATGCTTTAGAGAACAATGGGAGACACTCACTATGTACTTCAGTTGCACTAGGAAAACATAAACTAGAGCCTAGGGAAGCGAGTCAGCAGGTCCTTTTCTTTCATAGTACTCTACTTTTCCCTTTTGTTAAAAACAAAATCCCAGAGGTGTAGGAATGGACATCCTGCTCTCTCTTGGCAGTGTGCACCCACCCTGCGAGCATGGATCAGCCCCTGGGGTGACAGCAAGTTTGTAACGACACTGACACCAAGAGTTTGGCTGCAAGAAGAAAGTAAGGATCTTAAGAGTCTTCACCTGTTTTTCAACATTATATCTAGGTTTGTACATAAGCTAGACACATGTATGTATATTTTGTAGCAGAATCACCCTATTTAAACCTGAATGGCTTGCAAACTTGCAGGTCCTTTTTCCTAAGCCTTCCCTCCTCTTGGGTGTTTTCTCTGAGTTTAAAATAAAGTTTCTTGGCAGATCTTTCTGGTTGTTGCCGCCGCGGAGAGCTAGCTCATAAGCAACACCCCATGAGCAAACTTGAGCCTCAGGACCGCAGGTAAGACCAACTTTTCTGCTGCAAGCGACCTGACTGGTGGCCTTGGGACACACAGAGGCAAAATTCCTCAAGGACCGGACACTTCCGGTTTTTAGCGGGAGTCCCAATCTTGCGCTCCCTGCCTCCAGCTCACTGCTCCCAAACCCCGCGGGAGAGAGAGCTCACCACCGAGACTGGTGGGCACTCCTGAGACTGCAGAGCACAAGAGACCACCAATACTGCCCACACCTGCCCACATCCCTGGCCCTAGAGGAAACTGTATATGGCCTCTGGGCTCCCTTGGATAAGGGCACAGGAGCAGGAAATCCATTGCGTCTGAGACACCGACCAGATAAACAGTTCTCTGCACCCAAATCCCATGGGAGGGAGAGCTAAACCTTCAGAGAGGCAGACACGCCTGGGAAACCAGAAGAGACTACATTCTGCCCACATCTCTGACTCCAGAGGAAAACACCAAACACCATCTGGGACCCTGGTGCACAGAAGCTCCCGGAAACGGCAGCACAGATCTTCCTGGTTGCTGCTGCCGAGGAGAGCTCATAAGCAACACCCCATGAGCAAACTTGAGCCTTGGGACCACAGATAAGACAAACCTTCCAGCTCTAAGTGACCTGCCTGGTGAACTCAAGACACAGGCCCACAGGAACAGCTGAAGACCTGTAGATAGGAAAAACTACAGGCCCAAAAGCAGAACACTCTGTCCCCATAACTGACTGAAAGAAAACAGGAAAACAGGTCTACAGCACTCCTGACACACAGGCTTATAGGACAGTCTAGCCACTGTCAGAAATAGCAGAACAAAGTAACACTAGAGATAATCTGATGGCGAGAGGCAAGAGCAGGAACCCAAGCAACAGAAACCAAGACTACATGGCATCATCGGAGTCCAATTCTCCCACCAAAGCAAACACAGAATATCCAAACACACCAGAAAAGCAAGATCTAGTTTCAAAATCATATTTGATCATGATGCTGGAGGACTTCAAGAAAGACATGAAGAACTCCCTTAGAGAAACACAGGAAACATAAATAAACAAGTAGAAGCCTACAGAGAGGAATCACAAAAATCCCTGAAAGAATTCCAGGAAAACATAAATAAACAAGTAGAAGCCTATAGAGAGGAGTCACAAAAATCCCTGAAAGAATTCCAGGAAAACACAATCAAACAATTGAAGGAATTAAAAATGGAAATAGAAGCAATCAAGAAAGAACACATGGAAACAACCCTGGATATAGAAAACCAAAGGAAGAGACAAGGAGCCGTAGATACAAGGATCACCAACAGAATACAAGAGATAGAAGAGAGAATCTCAGGAGCAGAAGATTCCATAGAAATCATCGACTCAACAGTCAAAGATAATGTAAAGCAGAAAAAGCTACTGGTCCAAAACATACAGGAAATCCAGGACTCAATGAGAAGATCGAACCTAAGGATAATAGGTATAGAAGAGAGTGAAGACTCCCAGCTCAAAGGACCAGTAAATATCTTCAAAAAAATCATAGAAGAAAACTTCCCTAACCTAAAGAAAGAGATATCCATAGGCATACAAGAAGCCTATAGAACTCCAACAGCAAACGCACAAAATAAAGAAAGAATATTAAAAGCAGTAAGGGAAAAAGGTCAAGTAACATATAAAGGCAGGCCTATCAGAATCACACCAGACTTTTCGCCAGAGACTGTGAAAGCCAGAAGATCCTGGACAGATGTCATACAGACCCTAAGAGAACACAAATGCCAGCCCAGGTTACTGTATCCTGCAAAACTCTCAATTGACATAGATGGAGAAACCAAGATATTCCATGACAAAACCAAATTTACACAATATCTTTCTACAAATCCAGCACTACAAAGGATAATAAATGGTAAAGCCCAACATAAGGAGGCAAGCTACACCCTAGAAGAAGCAAGAAACTAATCGTCTTGACAACAATGAGAAGAAAAGCACACAAACATAACCTCACATCCAAATATGAATATAACAGAAAGCAATAATCACTATTTCTTAATATCTCTCAACATCAATGGCCTCAACTCCCCAATAAAAAGACATATTAACAAACTGGATATGCAACGAGGACCCTGCATTCTGCTGCCTACAGGAAACACACCTCAGAGACAAAGACAGACACTACCTCAGAGTGAAAGGCTGGAAAACAACTTTCCAAGCAAATGGTCAGAAGCAGCAAGCTGGAGTAGCCATTCTAATATCAAATAAAATCAATTTTCAACTAAAAGTCATCAAAAAAGATAAGGAAGGACACTTCATATTCATCAAAGTAAAAATCCACCAAGATGAACTCTCAATCCTAAATATCTATGCCCCAAGTACAAGGGCACCTACATACGTAAAAGAAACCTTACTAAAGCTCAAAACACATATTGCACCTCACACAATAATAGTAGGAGATTTCAACACCCCACTCTCATCAATGGACAGATCATGGAAACAGAAATTGAACAGAGATGTAGACAGACTAAGAGAAGTCATGAGCCAAATGGACTTAACAGATATTTATAAAACATTCTATCCTAAAGCAAAAGGATATACCTTCTTCTCAGCTCCTCATGGTACTTTCTCCAAAACTGACCATATAATTGGTCAAAAAACGGGCCTCAACAGGTACAGAAAGATAGAAATAATCCCATGCGTGCTATCGGACCACCACGGCCTAAAACTGGTCTTCAATAAAAATAAGGGAAGAATGCCAACATATACGTGGAAATTGAACAATGCTCTACTCAATGATAACCTGGTCAAGGAAGAAATAAAGAAAGAAATTAAAAACTTTTTAGAATTTAATGAAAATGAAGGTACAACATACCCAAACTTATGGGACACAATGAAAGCTGTGCTAAGAGGAAAACTCATAGCGCTGAGTGCCTGCAGAAAGAAACAGGGAAGAGCATATGTCAGCAGCTTGACAGCACACCTAAAAGCTCAAGAACAAAAAGAAGCAAATACATCCAGCAGGAGTAGAAGGCAGGAAATAATCAAACTCAGAGCTGAAATCAACCAAGTAGAAAGAAAAAGGACCATAGAAAGTATCAACAGAACCAAAAGTTGGTTCTTTGAGAAAATCAACAAGATAGATAAACCCTTAGCCAGAATAACGAGAGGACACAGAGAGTGTTTCCAAATTAACAAAATCAGAAATGAGAAGGGAGACATAACTACAGATTCAGAGGAAATTCAAAAAATCATCAGATCTTACTATAAAAGCCTATATTCAACAAAACTTGAAAGTCTGCAGGAAATGGACAATTTCCTAGACAGATACCAGGTACCGAAGTTAAATCAGGAACAGATAAACCAGTTACACAACCCCATAACTCCTAAGGAAATAGAAGCAGTCATTAAAGGTCTCCCAACCAAAAAGAGCCCAGGTCCAGACGGGTTTAGTGCAGAATTCTATCAGACCTTCATAGAAGACCTCATACCAATATTATCCAAACTATTCCACAAAACTGAAACAGATGGATCACTACCGAATTCCTTCTATGAAGCCACAATTACTCTTATACCTAAACCACACAGAGACCCAACAAAGAAAGAGAACTTCAGATCAATTTCCCTTATGAATATCGACGCAAAAATATTCAATAAAATTCTGGCAAACCGAATCCAAGAGCACATCAAAATAACCATCCACCATGATCAAGTAGGCTTCATCCCAGGCATGCAGGGATGGTTTAACATACGGAAAACCAGCAACGTGATCCATTATATAAACAAACTGAAAGAACAAAACCACATGATCATTTCATTAGGTGCTGAGAAAGCATTTGACAAAATTCAACACTCCTTCATGATAAAAGTCCTGGAAAGAATAGGAATTTAAGGCCCATACCTAAACATAGTAAAAGCCATATACAGCAAACCAGTTGCTAACATTAAACTAAATGGACAGAAACTTGAAGCAATCCCACTAAAAGCAGGGACTAGACAAGGCTGCCCACTCTCTCCCTACTTATTCAATATAGTTCTTGAAGTTCTAGTCAGAGCAATCAGACAACAAAAGAAAATCAAGGGGATTCAGATTGGTGAAGAAGAAGTCAAAATATCACTATTTGCAGATGATATGATAGTATATTTAAGTGATCCCAAAAGTTCCACCAGAGAACTACTAAAGCTGATAAACAACTTCAGCAAAGTGGCTGGGTATAAAATTAACTCAAATAAATCAGTAGCCTTCCTCTACACAAAAGAGAAACAAGCTGAGAAAGAAATTAGGGAAACGACACCCTTCATAATAGACCCAAATAATATAAAGTACCTCGGTGTGACTTTAACCAAGCAAGTAAAAGATCTATACAATAAGAACTTCAAGACTCTGAAGAAAGAAATTGAAGAAGACCTCAGAAGATGGAAAGATTGCCCATGCTCATGGATTGGCAGGATTAATATAGTAAAAATGGCCATTTTACCAAAAGCGATCTACAGATTCAATGCAATCCCCATCAAAATACCAATCCATTTCTTCAAAGAGTTAGACAGAACAATTTGCAAATTCATCTGGAATAACAAAAAACCCCAGGATAGCTAAAACTATTCTCAACAATAAAAGGACTTCATGGGGAATCACTTTCCCTGATCTCAAGCAATATTACAGAACAATAGTGATAAAAACTGCATGGTATTGGTACAGAGACAGACAGATAGACCAATGGAACAGAATTGAAGACCCAGAAATGAACCCACAGACCTATGGACACCTGATTTTTGACAAAGGAGCCAAATCATCCAATGGAAAAAAGATAGCATTTTCAGCAAATGGTGCTGGTTCAACTGGAGGTCAACATGTAGAAGAATGCAAATCGATCCATGCTTATCACCCTGTACAAAGCTTAAGTCCAAGTGGATCAAGGACCTCCACATCAAACCAGATACACTCAAACTAATAGAAGAAAAACTAGGGCAGCATCTCGAACACATGAGCACTGGAAAAAATTTCCTGAACAAAACACCAATGGCTTATGCCCTAAGATCAAGAATCGACAAATGGGATCTCATAAAACTGCAAAGCTTCTGTAAGACAAAGGACACTGTGGTTAGTACAAAACGGCAACCAACAGATTGGGAAAAGATCTTTACCAATCCTACAACAGATAGAGGCCTTATATCCAAAATATACAAAGAACTCAAGAAGTTAGACCGCAGGGAGTCAAATAACCCTATTAAAAAATGGAGTTCAGAGCTAAACAAAGAATTCACAGCTGAGGAATGCCGAATGGCTGAGAAACACCTAAAGAAATGTTCAACATCTTTAGTCATAAGGGAAATGCAAATCAAAACAACCCTGAGATCTCACCTCACACCAATGAGAATGGCTAAGATCAGAAACTCATGTGACAACAAATGCTGGCGAGGATGTGGAGAAAGAGGAACACTCCTCCATTGTTGGTGGGATTGCAGACTGGTAAAACCATTCTCGAAATCAGTCTGGAGGTTCCTCAGAAAATTGGACATTGAACTACCTGAGGATCCAGCTATTCCTCTCTTGGGCATATACCCACAAGATGCCCCAACATAGAAAAAAGACATGTGCTCCACTATGTTCATAGCAGCCTTATTTACAATAGCCAGAAGCTGGAAAGAACCCAGATGCCCTTCAACAGAGGAATGGATACAGAAAATGTGGTACATCTACGCAATGGAATATTACTTGGCTATCAAAAACAATGACTTTATGAAATTCATAGGCAAATGGTTGGAACTGGAAAATATCATCCTGAGTGAGCTAACCCAATCACAGAAAAACACACATGGTATGCACTCATTGATAAGTGGCTATTAGCCCAAATGCTTGAATTACCATAGATGCCTAGAACACATGAAACTCAGGACGGATGATCAAAATGTGAATGCTTCACTCCTTCTTTAAAAGGGGAACAAGAATACCCCTGGCAGGGAATAGGGAGGCAAAGATTAAAACAGAGACAGAAGGAACACCCATTCAGAGCCTGCCCCACATGTGGCCCATACATATACAGCCACCCAATTAGACAAGATGGATGAAGCAAAGAAGTGCAGACCGACAGGAGCCGGATGTACATCGCTCCTGAGAGACACAGCCAGAATACAGCAAATACAGAGGCGAATGCCAGCAGCAACCCACTGAACTGAGAATAGGACCCCCGTTGAAGGATTCAGAGAAAGAACTGGAAGAGCTTGAAGGGGCTCGAGACCCCATATGTACAACAATGCCAAGCAACCAGAGCTTCCAGGGACTAAGCCACTACCTAAAGACTATACATGGACTGACCCTGGACTCTGACCCCATAGGTAGCAATGAATATCCTAGTAAGAGCACCAGTGGAAGGGGAAGTCCTGGGTCCTGCTAAGACTGAATCCCCAGTGAACATGATAGTTGGGGGCAGGGCGGCAATGGGGGGAGGGAGGGGAGGGGAACACCCACAAAGAAGGGGATGGGGAGGGATTAGGGAGATGTTTGCCTGGTAACCAGCAAAGGGAATAACATTCAAAATGTAAATAAGAAATACTCAAGTTAATAAAAAAAAAAGAAAAAGAAAAGGAAAGTTCAAAGATGAAAAAAAAATAAAGTTTCTTTTTTTTTTTTAAAAGACATTCCCAAATACCACACCACTGGTTAAGTGGAGACCATGATTAGAACTTCAAAAGGATGCCCGTCATAGCCATCTGGGTAGCGGTGCTAAGATCCTCATCGCTCTCTCTGGATTCCTACACTTAAGAGCAATGGGAGGGTGTGGCCTCCAAGGAAACATAATACTTTCACATTCTGGGCGTATGTGAACTGGAATGACACCACATTTCACCACAACACCGAAAAAGTGCCGAGCCCTGTGCCCTTCTGCGGGACTTTGCACCACGCAGTACAGAGCAGGAGGTCTAGAGTAAGAAAACAGAACAATCTGTCCTGTTTTCCTGCTGCATCACCGTTCCTTCCACAGCAAAGCAACAGTGACAGCATCGTGATGAAGCTGCAGAAATAAGGGAGTGATGGGATGGTAATTCCAGTTGCTTCCCTTGACTTAATAAGAGCAATGCGGCTGTGTTGCATTCCTTTCAAAGTGGAATGGCTGTTGTTATTTTGGGAGGTTTTGTTGTTGGTCATCTACTTAATTACATTTTTTATATTATTAATGTATTAAAATAACAGATGTGGGAAAATCTCTAGAATAATTCCTGGGACTAAAAGTCCAGTTCATACTTGTGCATTTTATAAAGAATACTGATTATTGTGTTTCTATGAAAATGCACATCCTTCCTTTGCTTTGAACTGTTATGGTTACCAGAATAATTGAAGCCGTCAGCTGTGGTGGTGCATGGCAGTAGGATTTGATGAAAAGGTGAAGGATCACAAGTTTAGCCCTTGGTTCATCTGATTTGGCTTTTCACTGAGGAGACAGCTTGCTGTGTGTTCGCTGTGCAAATCCGAGGATCTGAGTTTGAATTCTCACAACCTACGCATAAAAATAATCCCAGTGCCATCAAAGGATCCTGGGTGGGTGAGACAGAAGGCTCTCTGGGAGGTGATATATATGGCAGGAAGAAAAAAAATCCATAAGAACTAACTTCTGTCTCTGTGGCTAGGATACTTGGCTGCCGAGAGTCCAGCATGCATGAGTTTTACATCACCAAAAGATGATGACACTGAAACACCACGTTAGGCTGTTAACCTATTCATTACATGTGATGATGCTTTCCTATCTTCAAGTCCTATAGGAGACTAAAATAGTTGTAAATAAATTATTACCTAACATACACACTTCATAAAACACAATTTAAATAAATTAAATGCACAGCTATTTTTAATTATTTTTTGAACAAAATGTAGATTTTCATAAACAATTATCTGAATCCAAAACCTATATGAGCACAAATACTTTAACGCAATCCCCTGTCTGCCGAACCCAAACCCTGTGGAAGAAGTGATAACCAAGTCATAGCTCCATGGGATGGAAATGTGGCTGGCCTGAGTTATAGGTGATTAACAACTGTCTGTGTATCAATATTAGCAATTTTCCTGACACAAACGTGGGGGAGGAGGATGAGAAAAAATAGCATTTGCTATGCCTCTGTCTCTCAGGACACAATGGATACTGAAAACTACTCCTGTTGCTCCAAAGCCATCAGGAGGCAGAAATGGGCTTCCCATGGTGAGCAGCTATCTCTGTGACATGACTCAGGATTCCTTTGCAGACCAGGGTGCCTTTCCCATGTTGCTAACGCTTGACATGGCAGAATGCTTTATCCTTTAGGTCAGCAGTTCTAAAGATGAGCATCCTTCAGTGTTTTTAAATACTCCACTTAAAATTACAGACATCTAAACCCCACCCCAGAGTGACTGCATGAGGATATTTGTGATCTGGGCAGAGTGTGTGTGAAAGTTTGAAATTCAATAAATGATAGCGTCCCCCTCTCCCACCTGCCCCCTCGAAGCTAACACTTAAGGCCACTTCCAAGTATATGGCATGAATCATTGGAGAAATATGTTGAGAGGGGAGAGGCAGAGTCTGTCATGTCAGTATAGCTACAGAAAGAATAAAAAGTATGGATTTCAGAAAAGAATAATCCATATTAGGTCTAGCAGAGATATTGGAAAAAATGTCTTACTACTTGGTAAAAGTAGACAATCTCCCGGAAAATTACAAAATAGGACATTTCTGGGACAATAAAATAAACTTTCAAAATTAATAAGCTGAAGGAAAATGTTTAAGTCAACAAGAAAAATGACATGATGATCCTGTATTTCTATGGAGATATAGTAATATTACAGAATATACAGATCCCATGACATGAATTAGGTGAAAATAGATAACAGCCAGACTTCTTCTACAGACAATTAGACTCAGCAGGGTCAGCTTTGCTGTGCCAAAATCCCACAACCAGGATCCAGGATCCTAAGCTCAAATGTTTTTCAAATGCCCAGTATTCCAACACATGTCTGAAGTCCCTGGAAATCCAGCAGAATTTTGTCCCTTATAACATAGTTGCTGCCGTTGCACCCCAAAAACAAATATCTGAGCTTCACCGTCAAACCATAGAAAATCCTTTACTCTTAACTTTCCTCACTATAACAAGGACCTGAGATAAATTAGTTTAAAAGAGAAAAGTTTCCTTTCTAATAATGCTATCTAGATTTATTTTATTCACATTAAATTTGCAGACAAAAGAGTGGGTTTTGTTATCACATTTTCATACACATATGTCATTATACCTTGTTGCAATGTGTGGCCTTCCTCACTGCTGTCCCTTGACACTCTTGCTCACCCCTTTACTACTCTCGCTCCCCGACAGACAAACAAGCCTCTGTGTTACCTTCATCTCATGCATTCATTGCCCTCTTTTTCCTCTATTTCATTAGGATTATTTCTTTCCTTACCATCCCATTGCTGGTTTCAAGACCTACACACTCACACAATGCATTTAGATGCACTTTGACATATGCACATAAAAGGAAACATACCATACAGATAGAAACAAATTCTGTGTCTGGCTTATTCCATTCAGTATAATGATCTCCAGTTCTAACCACTTGCTACCAACGTCCATGTTTTATTTATGAAAAGCTGAATAGCTATGTATAGGGACCATGTTTTATTTAGCCATCCATCTGTTGATGAACATGTATCCTATGTATCTTGTTGTTGTAAATAACAAAGTGATGAATGTGGAAGTGAAAGGATTTCTGACGTAGGCTGACTTACAGCCCTTCAGGAGTGTTCATCTGGATCAAATGGTTGTTCTGCTTTAAGTGTTTTGAGACAGCTCGACTCTGCCATGGCTACACTGGTCTGCACTCCTACCAATAGTGAACAGCTTTTCTTCTTTCTCAGTATCCTCACTAGCTCAGGTTATCCTTTAGTTTACGACAGCCATCCTAACAGGGGAAAGATTCAATTTCAAAGGAGTTTCCATTAACATCTCCTTGGAAGCTAAGGGTGTTGAACACATCTCAAAATATTTATTAACTATTTGTAGTTTTGGATAACTATAAATTCAGTTCGCTGGTTCTTTTGTTGATTGAACGATTTAGTTTTTTTGTTGTCTAAAGAATTTCATTGTGAAGAAAATCTTTCCTAGTTATACTTCAGGCAAGGGGTCAACATATAGACTGAATAGAGAATTTTAAAGGTTAAACACCCGGATCTTCTGCTGTCAATTATGGACTAAGGTAAAGTGCTTGTTATAGAAGCATGAAGACCCAAGCACAATCACTCAGGACCCATGTGAAAAGCAAGGAGGGAAAGCATAGACTGTAACTCAGGACTGAAGAGGCAGAGGCAGGAGGATTTGCTAGGCGTGGCTGACCAGCCAGCCTCTCTGCCCGGGTAATATCAGTGCTTCAGTGAGAGACCTTGTCTCAAAAAATAAGGTGAAGAATGATTGAAAAAGACTCTCCATTTCTCTCTCTCTCTCTCTCTCTCTCTCTCTCTCTCTCTCTCTCTCTCTCCCTCCCTCCCTCCCTCCCCCCCCCCCCCTCTCTCTCTCTCTCACACACACACACACACACACACACACGCACACACACACATACACATACACAGCATATATGTCAGTCAGTGAATGGGTCAATGAACTAGACAGATAGTTCTCAAAAGAAGAAATACACATTGACAATAAATAATTTTAAGGTGTTTAACATCTTTACCTTCCAGAGAAATTGGTATTAAAACTATTTTTTGGAGTCCATTACACCTTAGAATGGCTTTTGTCAAGGAAATAAGCAACAAATGCTACTGAGGATATGTGGAGAGAGAGGAATCCTCTCTTCCTGAATGGCAGGAGTGTGAACGGGTGCATGAACTATGGTAAACAACGTGAAGTCTTTTCAAAAATCTAAAAATTAAAACGCCACATGACCCAGCTACACCACTGGAGGACATATACCCAACGCTGTGTATTTTGCCACAGAAAATACTTAGATATCTGTGTTTATTGCTGCAAAGAAACAACAGCAAAGAAACAGAACCAACCTGACTCCTCATCAGCAGAAGGGTGGATAATAAAAACGAGGTAGATATACAGAATGGAGTTCTATTCAGTCCTAACAAAAATTAAATTGTGAAATGTACTGATGAATGGTCGAACAGAAAAACAGTGTAGCATGTGAGTTAACCCAGCTTAAGAAAGATAAAGACTGAAGGGTTGCTCTCATGTGCGAATTCCAGCTTCCAATTGTTACACATGTGGGAGGAAGTATGGATAGAGTCCAGGAAATTAGAAGGACCCATGAGACAGAAATAAAGGACTAGGTTAAAGAGTCCAATAAGACGTATATGATATGAAATTAGAAGAGACCATACTGAGGTAAAGTGGTACAGCGGAGGAGGAGACGGGGCATGGGGAGGAAAATGGAGGCTATCCACTAAAGTATGTATTAAAATGACATAAGGAACCCTGCTATTTTGCAAGCTAATTTTTTTAATTAAAGAAAAAAATTATCCACATAGCTTCACAAATTAAAATAAGACATCTAGGAACCAACCTAGCTAAGAAGGTAAAAACTGTCTATAGGGAAAAGTAAGAACAAAGGAAATATACACCAGAAGACACAGAACAACAAAAACAAAGAAAAAGAAGACACCAGAACATGGCAAGACTTTCTGTGCTTGTAATGGGGGGAAACTCACATGGTAAAAATGGACGTCTTAGCCAAAGTTACCTGCAGATTTAATGTAACACCCATCAAAATTCCAGTGACGTTTTCCACAAAATTACAAGCAACAATTCAAAAGCTCATGTGGAAGGAGAGGAACTCAAGCAGCCAGACCAATCCTATCAGAAAGGGTGATGCCAGAGAGAGCACATTCTACCACACAGCACAGCACTGGCACACTAGAGTCCATTGCAATAGACCCAGGATAGACCTACACAGCTACGGACAGGAGACAAGTGTCAAAAATGTACAGTAAAAAGAAAAAAAGACAACCTATTCAACAAATGGTGCTAGGAAAATACACTTCCATATACTGAGGGCCGAGATTACACCCGGCGTATCTCTCTCACCCTGCATATCAATTTAAAAGCAAGCACAGACCTTCATATAAGAACTGGAAGTTTGAAACGACTAGATGAAGCGATAGACTTAAAAAATCTTCAAGATATGAGAACAGACAAGGTATTTTTGAAAAAGGCCTCCGATAGTACAGGAAATAACTCTAAAATGATACAGATGGATTTACACAAAATAGAAAGGCTGGGCAGAATGAAGGAAACTGCATAGTGAACAGACAGCCGTTAGCAGGGGGAAATTATGGCCAACCATGTATCAGATGAGGGGATAACAGAATATATAGAGATATGTAGGATACAAGCTTCCTTTCGGTTCACTTGGTTATATAGAGATTCCTGCCCCTCAGCCTGTCTGTCTTGGGTCTGTGACAATGTGGAATACCATAGAGGGAGCAGTTTGACCAGGGACATTAATCTTATGGCTAGGAACGGAAGAAAAAAGAAATGCTAGCTCCCACAAAGGCAAAGCGCAGGCTTCTAATGGGCTCCGGCATGTGGCCTCCTCTCTTAAATAAGTCCCCATCCCCCTCCATCCCCAACAGCATCAAACTAGACACAAAGCTTTTGACACAGGATTTTGAAGGCTCTTCCAAATCCGAGCTGCAGGGACCGTCTTGTGCATTGCTTCTCTGTTCAGGTACACAGAGTATGGATACACTAAAACCACTTTCACCGGTTTGGATGCTGTGCTGTACCCACGCTGGAACGAGAAAGTGTTCCAAATAAAGTGGGAGGCTTTGTGGGCCTCCAGAAGAGCTTCCCAATGTTCGGTGGTCAGTCCACTGCCCTTGGGCCATTCTGCCTCATTGGTGACCTCTGGGTCAACGAGTAAGGACTGGGGTGCTTTTCTCCGCTCTGCTCCACCTCTTCTGCCTTTCTGCCAACCCCGCTGTTGGTTTTTCTGAAGAACCAACATTTGGCTTCATTGATTTTCTCTAATGCTTTTCCTCTTTTCTGTTTGATTTCCACCCCAGGTTTATTATTCCCATGCTCTTTTTTCAGTATTGGATTTGCTGTTCTTATTTCCCTAGCTTCTGAAGGCGGAGGCACGGATTATTGATTTTTGATCTTTCCTCTTTTCAGCGGCAAGTGGTTAAAATTATAAATTTAACTCTAAGCATTGGACCGCTTGTTGTCGTTTATTTCCAACTTAAATTGCTATGGTTAGAGGATACATTGAAGGCTGTTTCAACCCATTTCAGCATGTTGAAACTTTTTCTAAAATTTATTTTATTTTATTTTTTTATATTGGGTCAACTCTAAAAGTGCCTACTGCCCTCAGGAGAGCATGAACTCTGCTGTTGAGACAGTTTCTCCAGGTGTCAGGTTAAGTTGATTTTTTTTTTAAAAAAAGTATTCTGTGTCCACACTATTTTTACTTTCATTGCTATTGACTGAGGGTGGACTATGGAATTGGTAAATTCCAATTGCTGACCTTTCCCCTTTTTTCTACATTCCTGTGAGTTTTTAATGTATTTGGGGGTAAGAGATCTGTGAGTTCCATAGTATGAAGCATGCGGAGGTCAGAGAGCGCTTTGTGAGAGCCAATCCTCTCCTCCACCATGTTAGTGCCAGGGGTTAGCCTCAGGTCCTCAGACTTGGGTAAGCAGGAAGCTTACCCATGGAACCATCTTACCAGCCCCCTCTGTGAAGGAGGATTCTGCTTTAGGTGTTCACAATCCATCGTTGTCAAAGCTTTATGAGGTGCTAACACAGCTGCCTCTGCTTCCCTTTACTTTCAACTTACATAAAGCCTTCCAGGCTTTTATTACTTTATTATGCTATAACATAAACATATGTAGTTAATTGACTTAATATTTTCTTTTCACTTAACACTTGAAAGTTCTCATTGCTGGTCATAAATATCAGTAGGGTACACTGTGGTCTTTGCTTTCATGCGTAAGAATGTGCCGGTTAAATGTGACCTCTTTCCTTTGGCATGCCCCTCCCTATTGCTTTCTGGCACCCACTTCTTGAGAATCGAATTTTTCTTTTCGGTTGTGGATTGTTTGCACATCTCTCCAAATTCATGTTAAAATCTTGGTGCTTAATGTGATGGTAGTAGGAGATGAGGCCTTTGGGAGATAATTAGTTCACGGTGCTAGAGATCTCATGAATGAGATCAGAATCCTCGCGGAGAAGGCCCCAGAGAACACTTCAGCATTTCTTTGGTTGAAATACAAGTAAGCAATGGCAGCCCCAAAGCAGGACCTCATTAGAGCCCGAGTCACATTTCTCTCGTTCCTAGAAGAGGCTGGTGTCCTTGGCTTGGGCCTTTTCCTCCATTTTTGTGCACAACATAGCATCTTCATATATATATATGTATATATATATATAAAACCTGAGTTTCATCTGAGAAAAAAACACACATTCACAAAACTGTAGTGACATGGTCCTGAACACCCCTGCTGAAGAGATGGAGGCTTGCAGGTCAGTCAGCCTGGTCTACGTGTTGAATTACAGGCCAGTGAAATATTCTTGCTAAAAAATGTTAACAATCCCTGTGACACAATGTAGAAACACACTCAGACACACAGATGCACATTCACGCACAAACACACACACACAATTCCATTTCTTTCCAAAGCTTTGACATCTTCTTGCCATGTAATATAGTAATATAACACATTATTGGGTTACCTATTAAGGACCCAGTGTTTTCAAAGACTATTAACCTGTCATAGTAATGTGTTTGCCTCCTGGCTTATTGTAAAGATTAAATGTACAATACAACAATGGTGCCAGTGCATGCTCAGTGTGTTAGCTGTTACTGTCTAGCTTCTCATATGGGGTTGAGGGATGGAGTAAATAAGGATTGAGGCAATGTTGGGGATACTTTAGACCAATACACTGTTGGCATGTATTCAGCACAGCTGTGGGCAAGCATGTCAAATGAAGACTTTCACCCACAAGGTGAGCTACCATTCCCCTCTTTTTTCTAAAGTCAAATGTGATAATCACCAAATCATAACAAAAGGCAGACAAGTGCTTTTACAAGGAGGGAAACCTAAAATCCTATGTCCTGTCCTCAAGGTATCACCAAAGCGAGTAAGAGAACATGTGTCCAGAAAAAAAATAGTTATACTTTCCACCTTCTATCAGCATTTCTTAAAATTCAACTTAATGACAGTTTTAAATCCACACATATGCTATGAAGCTTCCTGCTACTTCCCAGTAGGACAGAGCATCGTAAGCTTATAGATGTGTGTGGAGGAGAACAGAAACAAGCCCTTTGAAGGTCTCAACCTGCTCTAATGCTGGTTAGTGTGCAAGTTATTAATAGATATTCAAGCCAGCTGTGTATAAGACAATATTAATATAACAGATGTAGAGCTTCAATTACTGATTTCTGTTATTTTTATTTCTTGTTTATCATCATTTTGGTTAAAATTTATTCTAAAGCAAAATTATGAGAGTAAGGTAAACCTATTGTAATAAAGGCAATTGAGCATAATCATTTTTATTTTAGTTATGATTTGAAAATGAATTCTTTCCTCATATAGTATATCCGGATTACAGTTGTCTCCTGCCTCTATTCCTCCCAGTTTCCCCACCATCCCTCTCTCCAGATCCACTCCCTTTGTGTCTCTCATAAGCAAACAGCAGGGCTTCTAAGAAATAACGAAACACAACAAAATAAAATATAATAAGGTGCAGCAAAAACTATCATATAGAAATTGGACACGGTAATCCAACACAAGGAAGAGTGCCAAGAGCAGGCATGTGAATCAGAGAGCCACTTGTTCTCATAGTTAGGAGTCCCATCTAAATCAGTCTGGCAGTTCCTCAGAAAATTGCACATGCTCCACTATGTTCATAGCAGCCTTATTTATAATAGTCAGAAGCTGGAAAGAACTCAGATGCCCTTCAACAGAGGAATGGATACAGAAAATGTGGCACATTTACACAATGGAGTACTCCTCAGCTATTAAAAATCAGTCTGGAGGTTCCTCAGAAAATTGGACATTGAACTACCTGAGGACCCAGCTATACATCTCTTGGGCATATACCCAAAAGATGCCCCAACATATAAAAAAGACACATGCTCCACTATGTTCATAGCAGCCTTATTTATAATAGCCAGAAGCTGGAAAGAACCCAGATGCCCTTCAATAGAGGAATGGATACAGAAAATGTGGTACATCTACACAATGGAATAAAACTCAGCTATCAAAAACAATGACTTTATGAAATTCATAGGCAAATGGATGGAACTGGAAAATATCATCCTGAGTGAGCTAACCCAATCACAGAAAAACACACATGGTATGCACTCATTGATAAGTGGCTATTAGCCCAAATGCTTGAATTACCCTAGATGCACAGAACACATGAAACTCAAGACGGATGAACAAAATGTGAATGCTTCACTCCTTCTTTAAAAGGGGAACAAGAATACCCCTGGCAGGGAATAGGGAGGCAAAGATTAAAACAGAGACAGAAGGAACACCCATTCAGAGCCTGCCCCACATGTGGCCCATACATACACAGCCACCCAATTAGACAAGATGGATGAAGCAAGAAGTGCAGGCTGACAGGAGCCGGATGTAGATCTCTCCTGAGAGACACAGCCAGAATACAGCAAATACATTGGCAAATGCCAGCAGCAAACCACTGAACTGAGAACGGAACCCCCGTTGAAGGAATCAGAGAAAGGACTGGAAGAGCTTGAAGGGGCTCGAGACCCCATATGAACAACAATGCCAAGCAACCAGAGCTTCCAGGGACTAAGCCACTACCTAAAGACTATACATGGACTGACCCTGGACTCTGACCTCATAGGTAGCAATGAATATCCTAGTAAGAGCACCAGTGGAAGGGGAAGCCCTGGGTCCTGCTAAGACTGAACCCCCAGTGAACGTGATTGTTGTGGGGAGGGCGGCAATGGGGGGAGGATGGGGATGGGAACACCCATATAGAAGGGGATGGGGAGGGGTTAGGGGGATGTTGGCCCGGAAACCGGGAAAGGGAATAACATTAGAAAAGTAAATAAGAAATACTCAAGTTAATAAAAAAAATAATGACTACATGAAATTCTTAGGCAAATGGATGGAACTAAAAATATCATCCTGAGTGAGGTAACCCAGTCACAAAAGAGCACAAATGGTATGCATTTACTAATAAGTGGATATTAGCCCAAAAGCTTGGAATACTTAAGAAAAAATTCACAGATTATATGAAGCCCAGGAAGAAGGAAGACCAAAATGTGGGTTCTTCATTCCTTCTTGGAAGGGAGAACAAAATACTCATGGGAGGAAATACAGGGACAAAGAGTGAAACAGGGACTGAAGAAAAGGTCATCCAGAGACTGCCCCACCTGGGGATCCATCCCATATGCTGCCACCAAACCCAGTCACTACTGCTGATGCCAAGAAATGCTTGCTGACAGGAGCCAGATGTGGGTGTCTCCTGAGAGGCTCTGCCAGAGCCCTACTGATACAGGGAGGATGGTTGTAGCTAACCATTGGACTGAGCAAGGGGACCCCAATGGAGGAGTTAGAAAAAAGACTGAAGGAGCTGAAGGGTTTTGCAACACCACAGGAAGAACAACATTATCCACCAACCAAACCTCACCAGAGCTCCCAGGTACTAACCCACCCACCAATGAGTACACATGGATGGACCCATGACTCCAGCCACATATGTAGCAGAGGATGGCATTGTCCAGAATCAATGGGAGGAAAAGCCCTTGGTCCTGTGAAGGCTTGTTTCCCCAATGTAGGGTAATGCCAGGGTGTTGAGGTTGGAGTGGGTGGGTGGGAGTGGGAGCGTCCTCATAGAAGCAGGGGAAGGGGGAAAGGAAAAGGGGAAAACATTTGAAATGTAAACACATAAAATATCCAGAAAAATAAAATTATTTAAAAAATAGCTATATACCCAGAGGACCTAGGTTAGACCCTGTACATCCTGTGCATGTTGCTTCAGTTTTGTGAGCTCACATGTCTTTAGTCAGTTGGTTCAGAGGGCCATATTCTCCTGGTATCCTCCACCCCCTCTGACTTTTAGAATCTTTATACCTCTTCTTCCAAAGGATTCTCTGAGCCCTGAGCTAGAGATTTGACGGAGAAATCTAATTTTTTTGTTCTCAGTTTTCCAAGCAGTGTCAGTTATGGGTTCCTTCTCATGGAGTGGGTCTTAAATCAAATCACACATTGGTTGGCCACCCCCACAAGTTCTGTGCCACATTGCCATAGCATATTTTTTTCAGGCAGGACAGGTTGTGGGCTAAAGATCTTGCGACCGGGTTGGTATCTCCATTCTCTTTTGGTAGCCTGCAGAGTACCTTCCTGCACCAAAGATACCTGAACATAGGGATGAGGGCTCTGTGTAGGCCCCAGCTTAACTTCTCCATGTTCAATGAGCCGTGTGGATGTTGTCCTTGGTAATGGGTCCCTGATGTCAGTTTGCAAAGACCAACCTTTTGTCTTAGTATCAGCCTGGATTGTTTGTGGGATGCCCTTGGCTAACAATTCAATTGAATCTAACCCTCTTTCACCACTAGACGTCTTTTCTGGTTACGAGAGATGGGAAGTTGAGACTTCGTGTCCTCCATTACTAGGAGTCCTCATCAGGATCACTTTCATAAATTCTAGGAAGCTTCCACAGCACTAGGTTTTCACACTATCCTCCAAATGCCTCCAATTCCAGTCCTCTCTATCAACACTATTTCCCTCCATTCTCTCTCCCAGATACTCATGATTGCCCCTCCTCCAGTCCCCATCCATCCCAAGTCCACCTGTAAAATAGATTTTATTTCTCCTTCCTAAGGAGATCTATGAATTCCTCCAACCCTTTTTCTTTATCTAATATCACTAGGTCTACAGATTGTAGCTTGATCTTTACTTACTTGATACTGAATCCATATCTTGTTTGCCTTTCTAGGCCTGGTTTACCAAATTTAGGATGATTTCTTTCTAGTTCCATCAATTTGCCTGCAAATTTCATGATATCATTTTCTCCTCCTCCTCCACCTCCTCCTCCTCCCCTCCCCCTCCCTCCTCTCCTTCCTTCCCCTCCCTCTTCCTCCTCCTCCTCTTCCTCCTCCTTTACCTCTTCCCCCTCCCCTTCTTCTAGAACAGAGTACTACTCCATTGTGGAAATGTACTACATTTTGTATATCTTCTGCTGCAGGACATCTGGGTTATTTCTAGTTTCTGTATATTATGAATAAAGCTGCAATGAACATAGCTGAGCAAGTGTCCTTGTGGAAGGATGGAGTTTTTGCGTATATGCCTAAGAGTGGTGTAGTTGGGTCTTGAGGTGGATTGATTCCTATCTTCGTGAGGAACCACTACTTGATTTCCATAAGTGATATACAAGTTTGCACTCCCCCCAGCAGAGGAGTGTTCCTCTTGCTTCACATCCTCACCAGCCTGAGCTGTCACCTATGTTATTGGTCTTAGTTATTCTCGTAGGTGTAAGGAGGAATCTCCTTAGTAGTTTAGATTTGCATTTATTTCCCTGATGGCTAATCCCTGATTTTGAGCATTTCTTTAAATGTTTCTCAGCCACTTGAGATTCCTATATTGAGAATTTTCTGTTTAGATTTGTACCCTATCTTTAATTTAATTATTTGGCCTTTTGATAGAGAGCATTTTCAACAAATTGTGCTAGTCAGACTGGATATCTATATGTAGAAGAATGCAAATAGATTCATATTTATCACTCTGCACAAAACTCAAGTTCAAGGGGATCTAAGACCTTAATATAAAGACCAGATACACCAAACCTGATAAAGAAAGTGGGGAATACCCTTGAACTCATTGGCATGGGAGACAACTTCCTGAGCAGAACACTGGTAACACTGGCACATCCTGAAAAGAACAATGGTAGCACAGGCTCTGAGATCAACAATTTGAAAATAGGACATCATGAAAATGAAAGGCTTCTGTGAGACAAAGGACACTGCCAATAGACAAAGTGACAGCCTATAGAATTTGAAAAGATTTTTACCATCTCCATAAGTGAAAGGTCAAATCTTTTTTTTTTCTTTTCTTTTTTTCACAGCTTGGGACCGAACCCAGGGCCTTGTGCTTGCTAGGCTCAAATCTTTTTTTTATGTTTTCTTTTCTTTTTCTTTTTTTCTTTTTTCTTTTTTTTTTCAGAGCTGGGGACCGAACCCAGGGCCTTTTAGGCAAGTGTTCTACCACTGAGCCAAATCCCCAACCCCGAAAGGTCAAATCTTAAAGTAGTTTTGATTTTTATTTCCCTGATTCCTAAAGATATAAAATGTTTTTTTAAAAAGTGTTTCTCATCAACTCTCTGTTTCTTTAATGAAAATTCTGTTTAGATGTGTAACCCCATTTTTAATTGGGTTATTTGGGGTTTTTGATATCTAGTTTCATATATAGGGATATTTCTCTATCAGAGATGGAGGAGGTGCATTGGATTGGATTGGATTGAATCTGTACATTGCTCTTGGTAGGATGTCCATTTTTACTGTGTTAATTTTATGTATCCAGGAGAATAGAAGATCTTCCCATCTTCTGATATCTTCAATTTTTTTTCTTCAAAGACTTGAAGTTTTTAATCATTCAGATCTTTCACTTGCTTAGTTAGAATTAACCCAAGATTTCATATCATGTGAGGCTGTTGAGAAAGGTGTTGTTTCCCTGATTTTTCTCAAAATCAGTTTGTCGTTGGTATAAAGAAGGTCTACTACTGTTTTTGAGTTAATTAGGTTTCCAGCCACTCCTACTCAGCTGTAGGAGATCCCTGATGGAATTTTTAGTGTCACTTATGTATACTATTACATCATCTGCAAAGAATGATAGTTTTACTACTTCCTTTAAATTTCCCTTGATGTCCTTCAGATGTTTTATTACTCTATCTAAAACTTCAAGTACTATATTGAAGAGATATGAAGAGAGTAGACAACTTTGTCTTGTTTCTGATTTAGTGAAATTGCTTTGATTTTCTCTTCATTTAATTTGATGTTTAGTTATGTTCCTTGTATCCACCCTTGTATCATAAAGGTGGCTGAATTTTGTTAAAGGCCTTTTCTGCATCTAATGAGTTTATGGTTTTTCTTTCAGTTTGTCTATAATGTAGATAATATTGACCTTTTTTCATATACTGAAGCATCCCTTCATCTTGGGGATCGAGTCTACTTGGTGGGCGATCTTTTTGATGTGTTCTTGGATTCAATTTGTAGTACTTTATTGAATATTTTTCATCTATATTCATAAGGGAAATTGGTCTGGAATTCTCTTTCTAAGTCATTGTGTGGTTTAGGTATCAAAGTGACTGTGACCTTATAAAATGAATTTGACAGTGCTCTTTCTGTTCCTAGTTTGTGGAATAGTTTGAGAAGTATTGGTGTTAGCTCTTCTTTGAATGTCTGGTAGAATTCTGTGCTGAAACCATCTGGCCCTAGGCATTTTTTGGTTGGGAGAATTTTAATGACTGCTTCTATTTCAGTATGTTATAGGTCTATTTAAATGGTTTATCTGTTCTTGATTTAACTCTAGCAAATGGTACCTATTAAGACAATTATCCATTTTTTCCCCAGATTTTCCAGTTTGATGGAGTATAGGTTTTTAAAGAATGTCCTTATGATTCTCTAGATCTCCTTGGTGTCTGTTGTTAGGTTCCCTGTGGTGATTTGAATACGCTTGGACCAGGGAGTGGCACTTTTAGGAGGTATGGTCTTGTTGAGGTAGGTGTGGCCTTGGAGGAAGAGTGATACAGTGGGTGTGGGAAATGAGACCCTCTTCCTAACCACTTGAGACCTCCCAGTGGTCTTCAAACGAAGATGTAGAACTCTCAGCTCCTCCTGCACTATGCCTGCCTGAATGCTACCATGTTCCAGCCTTGATGACAATGGACCGAACCTCTGAAACTGTAAGCCAGCTCCAATTAAATGTTGTCCTTATATGATTTGCCTTGGTCATGATGTCTGTTCACAGCAGTGAAATTCTAACCAAGACATCCCCTTTTCACTTCTGATTTTATTAATTTGGATATTCTTATTTTTTCCTTTTAGAGAGTCTTAATAAGGGTTTGTCTAGCTTGTTGATTTTCCAAAGAACCAACATTTTGCTTCATTGATTCCTTGTATTCTTCTCAGTGTATTAATTTCAATCCTTAGTTTGAATATTTCTTGATGTCCACTCCTCTAGGTGTGCTTAATTATTTTTGTTCTAGAGATTTCATGTGTGCTGTTAAGTTGCTAGTATGAGATCTGTCCAATTTTTTTTACAATGTAGGCTTTTAGTGCTATGTACTTCCCTCTGATTTTATTATGTCCCACAAATCTGGGTATGCTGTGCATTCATTTTCATTGAAGTTGAGAAAGTCTTTAACTTTATTTAAAAAATTTTCTCTTGGCCTATTTTCCATTTAGTAGAGAGTTGTTCAGTTTCCCTGAGTTTCTAGGCTTTCTGTTGTTTCTGATGCTGATACTCAGCTTTAATTCACAGTAGTCTGATAAGATGCAGGGTGTTAATTCAATTTTTCTAATCTTTGGGGAGTTGCTTTGTGCCAACTTTGGAAAAAGTTATGTGAGGTTCTACTGATAAACAGGCATACTTTTTTTATTTGTGTTTGGGTGAAATATTCTGTTGGTATTTGATGGGTTCATTTGGCTTATAATGCCTGTTAACTCCAGAATTTCTCTGTTTAGTTTTTTCTGGATGGCCTGTTCATTGTTCAGAGTGAAGTATTAAAGTCTCCCATTATCAGTGTGTGAGGATCAATAAGTGATTTACCCTGTAATAGTGTTTTCTTTAATAACTTGGGTACCTTTGTGTTTGAAGCATAGATTTTAAGAATTGAAATGTCACCTTGGTAAATTTGTTTTCCTTTGATGAATATGCAATATTCTTACCTATGCCTTTTGATGAGTTTTGGTTTGAAATCTATTTTGTTAGATACTAAAATTCCTTTACCAGCCACCTTCTTATGTACATTTTCAGCCTTTTACACTATCTATCCCTGATTTTGAAATGTATTTCTTGGACAAGTAGAGGATAGATCCTATTTTTTAAATTCACTCTGTTAGTCTGTATCTTTCTGTTGAAGAATTGAAACTATTGATATTGAGCGAGGTCGATGACCAATGATTGTTGATTCCTATTATTTTGCTGTTGTTGGTGAGAGAGAGAGGGGGGAGTGAGGGAGGGGGGAGGGTGGGAGGGAGAGAGAGAGAGAGAAGAGGATGTCTGTAGGTAGCCTACCTGGCTTGGCTTTTTGGCCACAATCACTATTAATTCTGTTCAGCCATCTTTCCAATCCCTCAAAGTTAAATCTGCTTAAAATGCTGCATAAAACAAAAATAATATATGTATTAATTGGATAATGTGATATTCTGGTATGTGCACATATTATATAATGGAATGTGGGCTCAAATATTTATTCTTTCTTACGGTAAAGTTTTTGGAATTTCATCATATAGCCTTTTGAAATGTTAGTGTACTATTGGGTTTATAGGCACCCGACTGAAAAATAAATGTCTGGCAGAAATTCTAACTGTTATTTAGTGCCTGTTCATCAACCTCCCTCACCCTATAGAACTCTGATAGCCTCAGTTCCCCTTGTTCCACTTTCAACTTCTCTGAGATCAACTCTTAAAGATTCCATACCTACAAGTGGGTGGTGCTTATTTTGATGTTCTGGCTTGGTTTACTAGCACAATGACCTCCACTTCCATTCATGAGTTTCTACCAGGCCCCAGGTACAGAAGTTGAGACTACAAATCCTTTGTATCAAACCAGAGAAACATGGAAAAGAAGAGATTCATAACAATATGGACAAAGCCACCTTAGTCATTAACATATTGGTATAGAATTTAACATGCACATTGGGTTGCTGTTTTGAAGTTTTGAACATAATAACTCACTAATCAATAATCTGTGCATTGGGTTCTATTTATTCATATGCAAACATGAGCAAGACAAAACAGCAAGCTTAAGTATTTTGCCAAGATTAGTCAATCTCAAGATTATGAAATTCTCAACTACCTCTTTATACTGGTTATGGCTCTATTTTGAACTGTATCATTAGCTAGCAGTGTAATTTTAAGTAACGTTTAAATTATAAGAGAAACATATTAATAAAAGTAAATTTTGGGGACAGAATCTTGCTGTATATCTCAGGCTGCTTACTGTCCACTTTGGTAGACCGTGCTGGCCGCCAACTCATAGCAACTCTTCCATACAAGCAGCTGCCAGAGTGCTGGGATTATAAGCATGAGGCACCCACACAAGGCTAGTTCAAGTCATTTTGATATAATAAGCTTTCAGTGTTCCTCATCTGAAATTATGCTAGAGCTTAGGGAGAGATACAAATAGCGCAAACACTTTAAAGATAAGGGTGAAGGAGGAAAATGTTTTTTATTACACTCATATTTAAACCATGTTGGTTTGCATTCATTTTAACAACTTTTTTATATCTGTTGTAGAAGACTTGAAAATATAGAGAAGCAAAGAATAAAAACAACTCATACTAATACTCATAGAGAAACTATGTTTTCGTATGCCTACATGTAAGATATATGTGCACAATTATGGCAATGGTAGAGCTGTTATAAATCATGTTTTGCTACTCACTGCATGTACATAAATGTTTGTCATTCTGAAAATAGCGTCTAAAACTCATTTGCAATCAGGTCCCCATCTTACTGTCAGAGGCATTGTGCATATTCTCTCATCTTGTTCTTCAAGGCCTCAATGTCACGTGATCCAGAGCAGGGACATTTTGAGCATTTTGAGCATTGATAGTTCCACATCAGGAGAAACCTAGATTGCCAATGATAGTACTAGAGAGAGCATTGGGAGTCCCTCCAAATCCATGGCCCTTTATATTAAAGGGAGAGACCATCTCTGTGGAAGTAGCTGACTGTCTACCCTTTGTACTGTTAGGATAATAATTTCCAATTATCAAACCCCTGTCAGGCTCCTGTTTAAGTGATGGGTAAACGTGTAAGTCATAGGTACTTTGGATTCACAGAGCATGCCACCAAAAGCCCGAAGTTCATTTATTTCAGCCGTGTTTAATGCCACAGCACATGATTTATTTGGTATGATTCCAATGCATTGTTGGAGAAAATAAATAATAATTCTCTCTATATAATTATGTGGGAGACTGGATCTTTGACAGGGGAATTACTCATCTAAAGACAGCTGGAAATGCTGCTTACCACAAGAGAATCTCTGAATGCATTGTCTTGTTCCTAAATGAGTCTCTGATGAAGGTGTCTATGAAACACATCATTAAGGAAGTTGAGTAGTTTAAATCTCAAACTGTGCTGGCAAAGAAGATGTCTGTGTGTGGTTGGGAATTATTCCTTAGAGCTAGGAGAGAGTTAAGCAAAGTAATAGGAAGAGAGGAAACACTTGAAACAAGAAGCAATTGTTATGAGAGTTTCCATTTTTCCCAATCACTAACACCATTAAGGGTGACGCTAAAAAGCAAAACAAAAACAAAAACAAACAAACAAACAACAACAACAAAACCCTCAAATCCCATTGAGCTAAGAGCATAGGAAAATGAAGGGAGAGAATGCAGGAGAGGGTGCAGTTCAAGAAGTAACTATTGAGTTATGCAGAAATTCTATTCAAGAGCATCAACGAAATCACTTCTCTAATCTAACCCAAAAAATAGCTTCCCAGACAGAAGGATGAATTTCTTATATAGATTATGCAACTTGGAAATGCCACATTTCTTTCTTTTTTCCCTCTTTAAAGCAAGAGAATATTATGCTAAGGAGCTACATTTTCTAAAATGCTGAGTGACGGCTGTTAATCTTGACCATACTCAGGAGCACCTCAGGGTAAAGCAAAGGTAACACCTCAGGGTAAGTCTGTGAGAGAGTCTCTAGACTTCCTTAAGTAAGACCCCTTGTATGTGGCCTTGCTTCCTGAATGTGGGAAGTTCAGATAAAACATAAGGAAAAACATGTGGCCCATACATATACAGCCACCCAATTAGACAAGATGGATGAAGCAAAGAAGTGCAGGCCGACAGGAGCCGGATGTAGATCGCTCCTGAGAGACACAGCCAGAATACAGCAAATACATAGGTGAATGCCAGCAGCAAACCACTGAACTGAGAACGGGACCCCCGTTGAAGGAGTCAGAAAAAGGACTGAAAGAGCGTGAAGGGGTTCGAGACCCCATATGAACAACAATGCCAAGCAACCAGAGCTTCCAGGGACTAAGCCACTACCTAAAGACTATACATGGACTGACCCTGGACTCTGACCTCATAGGTAGCAATGAATATCCTAGTAAGAGCACCAGTGGAAGGGGAAGCCCTTGGTCCTGCCAAGACTGAACCCTGAGTGAACGTAATTGTTGGGGGGAGGGCGGTAATGGGGGGAGGATGGGGAGGGGAACACCCACATAGAGGGGGAGGGGGAGGGGCTAGGGGGGATGTTTGCCCGGAAACCAAACCGGGAAAGGGAATAACATTCGAAATGTAAATAAGTACTCAAGTTAATAAAAAAAAAAAGGAAAAGAAAGAAAATCTAGGGAGTATACAGACAAGAAAAATAAAAATAAAAAAAAAACATAAGGAAAAGGGATCAAGTCAGTTCGTGCCAGTAGCTTCTCTCTCTGACCTTGGCTATCATTCTGCTCTGCATCAGCCCTGCTCTGAAACAATGCTGTTTACTGTGAGCTGAAGTTTCCGCTAACATGAGGCAAACCCATCTCCTCCTCTGAAGTTGTTTTGGGAGCTATTTAGTCTTGGTGATGAAAAGTCTGGCTAACAGAAAATTGATTAATAGAAAATGAAGACAATTATTGTGCTTTTCCCCGATGTTGTGTTTTAAAAACCTTTGAGAGTGAAGCGTAGGGGTTTGGAAATGTTTGAGTATGTAGGCTAGAGAAGGCCTGGAATGTTGTAGGCACAGAGTAGTGGTTGGTTGTGGTGGGAGCTCAGAAATCCAGAATACTGCCAGGAGTGCAAAGACAAGGTTTCTCTGGGAATATGTAAATCACCAGAGGCCCTTACTGTTACATTTGGCAAAGAACTTGGCCACATTTTGCCCAAGCCCATGAAGGGAGGTGAAGTTTCAAGCTAATGGACTAGCTTATATGGTGGATAGAATTTCAAGGCCTCTGAAGATCTTACAGTTTGTCCAGAAAAGAAATTATGGACAAAGTGGGTAATCTTTTAAAACAGACTAGTGCCATTAAAGAGAAGGCAAGTCTTTTTCAGGAAGACAATAGAGAAACCCTTAGAGGGCTTTTGGGAATTGGTCAGACCCCTACTTACCCTGGACTCCAGGAGGGAAAGCTTTTACCACACCCCAAATCACTTGAAATACTTGGAAGATAACTGGGGTGCCATGTTCACACAAGCCTACCTTACAAAAGAATGTCTTAATGTTCAGCCACTCAGAGGCTATACAACTTAGGTCCAAGGGTACCTGGAGACTCAAGCATGTGGAAGGGCATGGCATTGACCACATGATGTTGAATTACAGGCATGTTGAGGGCAAGTTCATGGAAGCACTAACCATATTTCAAAGAAGGGCCTGGGTAGCCAGGCAGGTTATGCTGCTTTGGGAAGTTGTGAAACATTTAGAAGGTGGGCTCATTGGAGGAAGCAGACCTCTAGAAGTGGGCCTTACTTAATGTTTATAGTTGAGCCCAGCTTCTCGTTACCACTCTGCCTCCTGACTGCCAGTGCTAGGCAACCAATGCCCACATCCTTGTTTTCCTCACTCCTTGTTCCTCTCTGCTATGGTAACCTATATTCCCTGAAACTGCAATCCAACATAAACACTCCTTACATTGAGTTTCTTCTTGTTAGGTACTGGTTATGGTAATGAGAGAACAATATATACAGCTGCCAATGGGATAGAGCGATAATAACGTTCAAACTAGCTTTCAACTTCCCATGCATTGTCAAAACAGGCTTCGGTGTTGTGGGTTGTTTAAAATCTTTACATATGTTTACCACTATAGGGTTAAATAGTTCTCTCCCTCTCTCTATATACACATGCATGTAATTATGCATATATACATGAATGCATGCGTGTACATTGTATTTGCAAGGATTTATTCTGACCTCAGCTTTGCTGAAGATGTTAACTGTGCTGTTAGGTATGTTGCAACTAGCTTATTTTTCATCAAGTATTGCATCTGTCAAAGGGTGATAATATCTACCACAGATTGGGAAAAAATGACATAATGGTTTGGTAGACTTCTCAGCTCTGTGGTGGGGCAAGGAAGACAAGCATAAACTCCCTTTTGTCCAGTAATTGCTTTGTAGAAGGAACGGATCCTGGTTCTCAAGTTAATGAAGGGCAGCTACCTGAATGTGCAGACCTGCAAGGTTACAGGTCTAAGCAGATTCAAAGAGATCAGGAGTAAAAGGCATACACCGAGGTGAAATCTCACTACAGGACTACCTGCTTTTCTAAGAAGTAATCACGGGTTGACACTGAAGAGACTGTGTGAAGCATGCATAAGATGGCTACAGACAGTGCCGGGGGAGAAAACAAGAGTGCAGCCTCTCAGTTGTGAGGTTTCGAACAAAAACAATGGGATAGCAAATGAGTAAATACGTCTCTGACAGAGACGTTTATCCAAAGAATTTCCCCCAGCAAGGCAGTGAAGCGTCTTGCTAGTTTTAAAGTTAAACACGAGAGTGCACATTAAGCTAGTATAGGTAACATTTTCACGTATGTTCTCTGAAGTGTGTACTAAGCTGTGTACAAATCTGTGCGACTGAGCCGGTCTTTAAATAGAAATGGCTTCCAAAAGACTCTGGTCATCCTAGCCAAAGGAGCAGAGGAGATGGAGACAGTGATTCCTGTGGATATCATGCGGCGAGCTGGGATTAAAGTCACCGTTGCAGGCTTGGCTGGGAAGGACCCCGTGCAGTGTAGCCGTGATGTAGTGATTTGTTCAGATACCAGTCCGGAAGATGCAAAAACACAGGGACCATATGATGTGGTTGCTCTTCCAAGAGGAAATCTGGGTGCACAGAACTTATCGGAGTCGGCTATGGTGAAGGAGATCCTCAAGGAGCAGGAGAGCAGGAAGGGCCTCATAGCTGCCATCTGTGCGGGTCCTATGACTGTTGGCTCAAGAAGTAGGGTTGGATGCAAGGTTACAACACACTCACTGACTAAGGACAAAATGGTGAACAGCAGTCACTACAGCTACTCAGAGAGCCGTGTGGAAGAGGGACGGCCTGATCCTCACCAGCCGTGAGTGGGCCTGGGACCAGCTTCGAGTTTGCGCTGGTCATTGTGGAGGCACTCGGCGGCAAGGACATGGCTGACCAAGTGAAGGCACCATTTGTTCTCAAAGACTAGAGCCCAAGCCCTGGGCCCTAAGGTTGAGCCTGCATTGGAAGCCCACTAGTGTGTCCACAACCCAGTGTACCTCGGGAATTAACATGTGAAGTAAGTAGCCTGTTGCTTGCGAATCTCGTCCTGGGTCTGTACACGGGCTGGTGTTTTCTATTGCATTAGCATCCCTCCTCTGTCTTTGGCATAGCGGACAGATGGTGAATCATCACCTAAATTCATAGCTCATTTCTTCGTCTTTGTCTACATGCTTATACACAGCCAAAAATCTTTGATGAACTGGATTCCCACTATCTTTGAAATACCAACCCGGGATACTGGATCTGGAAAAGTCCATAACTTCCACAACTGAAAATAGTGGGAGGAGGGAATGCATCCATGTTTCTATTTTTTAATAAAATTTTAACCTATATTGAAAATAGATTTTTTTCCCACAAAATATACTGGAATCCTCTCCCCAACTCTTTCCAGGTCCTCCCTACCTCTCCACCCACACAAATCCATAGCCTTTCTCTTGCTTCCTCATTGGAAAGCAGGCAACTAAAAACAAAACAAAAACCAACAAAGCAAAATCAATCAAACAAACAAACAAACAAACCAGGATACTATAAAACAAACAGGAAAAAGAGGAGCCAAAGGAAAAACATGTGAAGAAACACACAGACGCAGAGACACATGCAATTGAACAAACAGAAAGCCCACAAAATCAGAAACTGTAAGATATACGTAAAAGACCCATAAAGGGGAAAAATAAAACAAAAATGTCCAAACAAATCATAATGCGACAAAACCCTCCAAATACCATCGACTTTATTTTGCATCGGCAGTCTACTGCTAGGCATGGCTTCTCCCTAGTGCGGTTTGTGTAGCCAGTGAGACTCCATTGAGGAAAACCAATTTTTTTTCTTTGTGAGCAGTTGTCAATTGGCGATAACTTCGGGGTTAGGGAATGAAGCTTATGTCCACCTCTCAGTGCTGGGACCCTGTCTGACTTAGAATTATGCAGGCCCTGTGCATGCTGCTGCCGTCTCCGTGAGTTCATATGTTTTTTTTTTATTTTTTTTTAAAACTAAAATATCCATTGATCGTCATTTCAATATCAGTTCCAACATCAGTTTCTGGAGCATGATGCGGTTGGGATATATTCTTCTAGCCTGCTTTTATGATTGTACATAAATGTATTGAAATGAAATAGTATGGATGTTTGTGGGTGATTCTCAATGTAAATGTATTGTGTGAGTACATTAATTTACAGTTTGCTTGGTTATTGGGCAATTTTCCTTCAAGTACATGCATTTCTTTTCTTTTCTTTTTTTTTATTAACTTGAGTATTTCTTATATACATTTCGAGTGTTATTCCCTTACCCGGTTTCCGGGCAAAAATCCCTCTCCCCCCTCCCCCCTCCCCTTCCTTATGGCTATTCCCCTCCCAACCCTCCCCCCATTGCCGCCCTCCCCCCAAAAGTCTAGTTCACTGGGGGTTCAGTCTTAGCAGGACCCAGGGCTTCCCCTTCCACTGGTGCTCTTACTAGGATATTCATTGCTACCTATGAGGTCAGAGTCCAGGGTCAGTCCATGTATAGTCTTTAGGTAGTGGCTTAGTCCCTAGAAGCTCTGGTTGCTTGGCATTGTTGTACATTTGGGGTCTCGAGCCCCTTCAAGCTCTTCCAGTTCTTTCTCTGATTCCTTCAACGGGGGTTCTATTCTCAGTTCAGTGGTTTGCTGCTGGCATTCGCCTCTGTATTTGCTGTATTCTGGCTGTGTCTCTCAGGAGCGATCTACATCCGGCTCCTGTCGGTCTGCACTTCTTTGCTTCATCCATCTTGTCTAATTGGGTGGCTGTATATGTATGGGCCACATGTGGGGCAGGCTCTGAATGGGTGTTACTTCAGTCTCTGTTTTAATCTTTGCCTCTCTCTTCCCTGCCAAGGGTATTCTTGTTCTCCTTTTAAAGAAGGCGTGAAACATTCACATTTTGATCATCCGTCTTGAGTTTCATGTGTTCTAGGCATCTAGGGTAATTCAAGCATTTGGGCTAATAGCCACTTATCAATGAGTGCATACCATGTATGTCTTTCTGTGATTGGGTTAGCTCACTCAGAATGATATTTTCCAGTTCCAACCATTTGCCTACGAATTTCATAAACTCGTTGTTTTTGATAGCTGAGTAATATTCCATTGTGTAGATGTACCACATTTTCTGTATCCATTCCTCTGTTGAAGGGCATCTGGGTTCTTTCCAGCTTCTGGCTATTATAAATAAGGCTGCTATGAACATAGTGGAGCACGTGTCTTTTTTATATGTTAGGGCATCTTTTGGGTATATGCCCAAGAGAGGTATAGCTGGATCCTCAGGCAGTTCAATGTCCAATTTTCTGAGGAAACTCCAGACTGATTTCCAGAATGGTTGTACCAGTCTGCAATCCCACCAACAATGGAGGAGTGTTCCTCTTTCTCCACATCCTTGCCAGCATCTGCTGTCACCGGAGTTTTTGATCTTAGCCATTCTCACTGGTGTGAGGTGAAATCTCAGGGTTGTTTTGATTTGCATTTCCCTTATGACTAAAGATGTTGAACATTTCTTTAGGTGTTTCTCAGCCATTCGGCATTCCTCAGCTGTGAATTATTTGTTTAGCTCTGAACCCCATTTTTTAATAGGGTTATTTGTTTCCCTGCGGTCTAACTTCTTGAGTTCTTTGTATATTTTGGATATAAGGCCTCTATCTGTTGTAGGATTGGTAAAGATCTCTTCCCAATCTGTTGGTTGCCGTTTTGTCCTAACCACAGTGTCCTTTGCCTTACAGAAGCTTTGCAGTTTTATTAGATCCCATTTGTTGATTCTTGATCTTAGAGCATAAGCCATTGGTGTTTTGTTCAGGAAATTTTTTCCAGTGCCCATGTGTTCCAGATGCTTCCCTAGTTTTTCTTCTATTAGTTTGAGTGTGTCTGGTTTGATGTGGAGGTCCTTGATCCACTTGGACTTAAGCTTTATACAGGGTGATAAGCATGGATCGATCTGCATTCTTCTACATATTGACCTCCAGTTGAACCAGCACCACTTGCTGAAAATGCTATCTTTATTCCATTGGATGGTTTTGGCTCCTTTGTCAAAAATCAAGTGACCATAGGTGTGTGGGTTCATTTCTGGGTCTTCAATTCTATTCCATTGGTCTATCTGTCTGTCTCTGTACCAATACCATGCAGTTTTTATCACTATTGCTCTGTAATACTGCTTGAGTTCAGGGATAGTGATTCCCCCTGAAGTCCTTTTATTGTTGAGGATAGCTTTAGCTATCCTGGGTTTTTTGTTATTCCAGAAGAATTTGCAAATTGTTCTGATAACTCTTTGAAGAATTGGATTGGTATTTTGATGGGGATTGCATTGAATCTGTATATTGCTTTTGGTAAAATGGCCATTTTTACTATATTAATCCTGCCAATCCATGAGCATGGGAGATCTTTCCATCTTCTGAGGTCTTCTTCAATTTCCTTCTTCAGTGTCTTGTAGTTCTTATTGTACAGATCTTTTCCTTGCTTGGTTAAAGTCACACCGAGGTACTTTATATTATTTGGGTCTATTATGAAGGGTGTCGTTTCCCTAATTTCTTTCTCGGCTTGTTTCTCTTTTGTGTAGAGGAAGGCTACTGATTTATTTGAGTTAATTTTATACCCAGCCACTTTGCTGAAGTTGTTTATCAGCTTTAGTAGTTCTCTGGTGGAACTTTTGGGATCACTTAAATACACTATCATATCACCTGCAAACAGTGATATTTTGACTTCTTCTTTTTCGATCTGTATCCCCTTGACCTCTTTTTGTTGTCTGATTGCTCTGGCTAGAACTTCAAGAACTATATTTAATAAGTAGGGAGAGAGTTGGCAGCCTTGTCTAGTCCCTGATTTTAGTGGGATTGCTTCGAGTTTCTCTCCATTTAGTTTAATGTTAGCAACTGGTTTGCTGTATATGGCTTTTACTATATTCAGGTATGGGCCTTGAATTCCTATTCTTTCCAGGACTTTTATCATGAAGGGGTGTTGAATTTTGTCAAATGCTTTCTCAGCGTCTAATGAAATGATCATGTGGTTTTGTTCTTTCAGTTTGTTTATATAATGGATCACGTTGATGGTTTTCCGTATATTAAACCATCCCTGCATGCCTGGGATGAAGCCTACTTGGTCATGGTGGATGATTGTTTTGATGTGCTCTTGGATTCGGTTTGCCAGAATTTTGTTGAGTATTTTTGCATCGATATTCATAAGGGAAATTGGTCTTAAGTTCTCTTTCTTTGTTGTGTCTTTGTGTGGTTTAGGTATAAAAGTAATTGTGGCTTCGTAGAAGGTATTCGGTAGTGATCCATCTGTTTCAATTTTGTGGAATAGTTTGGATAATATTGGTATGAGGTCTTCTATGAAGGTTTGGTAGAATTCTGCACTAAACCCGTCTGGACCTGGGCTCTTTTTGGTTGGGAGACCTTTAATGACTGCTTCTATTTCCTTAGGAGTTATGGGGTTGATTAACTGGTTTATCTGTTCCTGATTTAACTTCGGTACCTGGTATCTGTCTAGGAAATTGTCCATTTCCTGAAGATTTTCAAGTTTTGTTGAATATTGGTTTTTATAGTAAGATCTGATGATTTTTTGAATTTCCTCTGAATCTGTTGTTATGTCTCCCTTTTCATTTCTGATTTTGTTAATTTGGATGCACTCTCTGTGTCCTCTCGTTAGTCTGGCTAAGGGTTTATCTATCTTGTTGATTTTCTCAAAGAACCAACTTTTGGTTCTGTTGATTCTTTCTATGGTCCTTTTTGTTCCTACTTGGTTGATTTCTGCTCTGAGTTTGATTATTTCCTGCCTTCTACTCCTCCTGGGTGTATGTGCTTCTTTTTGTTCTAGAGCTTTTAGGTGTGCTGTCAAGCTGCTGACATATCCTCTTTCCTGTTTCTTTCTGCAGGCACTCAGCGCTATGAGTTTTCCTCTTAGCACAGCTTTCATTGTGTCCCATAAGTTTGGGTATGTTGTACCTTCATTTTCATTAAATTCTAAAAAGTTTTTAATTTCTTTCTTTATTTCTTCCTTGACCAGGTTATCATTGAGTAGAGTATTGTTCAATTTCCAAGTATATGTGGGCATTCTTCCTTGATTTTTATTGAAGACCAGTTTTAGGCCGTGGTGGTCCGATAGCACGCACGGGATTATTTCTATCTTTCTGTACCTGTTGAGGCCCGTTTTTGACCAATTATATGGTCAATTTTGGAGAAAGTACCATGAGGAGCTGAGAAGAAGGTATATCCTTTTGCTTTAGGATAGAATGTTCTATAAATATCCGTTAAGTCCATTTGGCTCATGACTTCTCTTAGTCTGTCTACATCTCTGTTCAATTTATGTTTCCATGATCTGTCCATCGATGAGAGTAGGGTGTTGAAATCTCTCACTATTATTGTATGAGGTGCAATGTGTGTTTTGAGCTTTAGTAAGTTTTCTTTTACATATGTAGGTGCCCTTGTATTTGGGGCATAGATATTTAGGATTGAGAGTTCATCTTGGTGGATTTTTCCTTTGATGAATATGAAGTGTCCTTCCTTATCTTTTTTGATGACTTTTAGTTGGAAATTGATTTTATTTGATATTAGAATGGCTACTCCAGCTTGCTTCTTATGACCATTTGCTTGGAAAATAGTTTTCCAGCCTTTCACTCTGAGGTAATGTCTGTCTTTGTCTCTGAGGTGTGTTTCCTGTAGGCAGCAGAATGCAGGGTCCTCGTTGCGTATCCAGTTTGTTAATCTATGTCTTTTTATTGGGGAGTTGAGGCCATTGATGTTGAGAGATATTAAGGAATAGTGATTATTGCTTCCCGTTATATTCATATTTGGATGTGAGGTTATGTTTGTGTGCTTTCATTCTCTTTGTTTTGTTGCCAAGACGATTAGTTTCTTGCTTCTTCTAGGTAATAGCTTGCCTCCCTATGTTGGGCTTTACCATTTATTATCCTTTGTAGTGCTGGATTTGTAGAAAGATATTGTGTAAATTTGGTTTTGTCATGGAATATCTTGGTTTCTCCATCTATGTTAATTGAGAGTTTTGCAGGATACAGTAACCTGGGCTGGCATTTGTGTTCTCTTAGGGTCTGTATGACATCAGTCCAGGATCTTCTGGCCTTCATAGTTTCTGGCGAGAAGTCTGGTGTGATTCTGATAGGTCTGCCTTTATATGTTACTTGACCTTTTTCCCTTACTGCTTTTAATATTTTTCTTTATTTTGTGCGTTTGGTGTTTTGACTATTATGTGACAGGAGGTATTTCTTTTCTGGTCCAATCTATTTGGAGTTCTGTAGGCTTCTCTTATGCCTATGGGTATCTCTTTTTTTAGATTAGGGAAGTTTTCTTCTATGATTTTGTTGAAGATATTTACTGGTCCTTTGAGCTGGGAGTCTTCACTCTAATCTATACCTATTATCCTTAGGTTTGATCTTCTCATTGAGTCCTGGATTTCCTGTATTTTTTGGACCAGTAGCTTTTTCTGCTTTACATTATCTTTGACAGTTGAGTCAATGATTTCTATGGAATCTTCTGCTCCTGATATTCTCTCTTCCATCTCTTGTATTCTGTTGGTGAAGCTTGTATCTACAGCTCCTTGTCTCTTCTTTTGGTTTTCTATATCCAGGGTTGTTTCCATGTGTTCTTTCTTGATTGCTTATATTTCCATTTTTAATTCCTTCAACTGTTTGATTGTGTTTTCCTGGAATTCTTTCAGCGATTTTTGCGATTCCTCTCTGTAGGCTTCTACTTGTTCTCTAAGGGAGTTCTTAACGTCTTTCTTGAAGTCCTCCAGCATCATGATCAAATATGATTTTGAAACTAGATCTTGCTTTTCTGGTGTGTTTGGATATTCCATGTTTGTTTTGGTGAGAGAATTGGGCTCCGATGATGCCAAGTAGTCTTGGTTTCTGTTGCTTGGGTTCCTGCGCTTGCCTCTCGCCATCAGTTTATCTCTAGTGTTACTTTGTTCTGCTATTTCTGACAGTGGCTAGACTGTCCTATAAGCCCGTGTGTCAGGAGTGCTGTAGACCTGTTTTCCTGTTTTCTTTCAGCCAGTTATGGGAACAGAGTGTTCTGCTTTCCGGCGTGCAGTTTTTCCTCTCTACAGGTCTTCAGCTGTTCCTGTGGGCCTGTGTCTTGAGTTCACCAGGCAGCTTTCTTGCAGCAGAAAAGTTGGTCTTACCTGTGGTCCTGAGGCTCAAGTTCGCTCGTGGGGTGCTGCCCACGGGCTCTCTGCGGCGGCAGCAACCAGGGATATCTGTGCCGCCTCTTCTGGGAGCTTCAGTGCACCAGGGTTCCAGATGGCCTTTGGTGTTTTCCTCTGGCGTCCGAGATGTATGTACAGAGATCAGTCTCTTCTGGTTTCCCAGGCTTGTCTGCCTCTCTGAAGGTTTAGCTCTCCCTCCCACGGGATTTGGGTGCAGAGAACTGTTTATCTGGTCTGTTTCCTTCAGGGTCCGGGGGTGTCTCTGGCAGGGGTCCTGCCGCTCCTGGGCCCTCCCCCACGGGAGCCCAGAGGCCTTATACAGTTTCCTCTTGGGCCAGGGATGTTGGCAGGGGTGAGCAGTGTTGGTGGTCTCTTCCGCTCTGAAGCCTCAGGAGTGCCCACCTGACCAGGCGGTTGGGTCTCTCTCTCACAGGGTCTGGGAGCAGAGAGCTGCTGCGGGCTGGGATCCGAGGGTGTGGGACTTCCGGTAAACACAGAACGTGCCCGGTCCTGGAGGAATTCTGCTTCCGTGTGTCCCAAGCTCACCAGGCAGCTTTCTTGCAGCAGAAAAGTTGGTCTTACCTGTGGTCCCGAGGCTCAAGTTCGCTCGTGGGGTGCTGCCCACGGGCTCTCTGCAGTGGCAGCCGATTTCCTGGAATTCTTTCAGGGATTTTTGTGACTCCTCTCTATGGGCTTCTACTTGTTTAATTATGTTTTCCTGGAATTCTTTCAGGCATTTTTGCGATTCCTCTCTGTAGGCTTCTACTTGTTCTCTAAGGGAGTTCTTAACGTCTTTCTTGAAGTCCTCCAGCATCATGATCAAATATGATTTTGAAACTAGATCTTGCTTTTCTGGTGTGTTTGGATATTCCATGTTTGTTTTGGTGGGAGAATTGGGCTCCGATGGTGCCATGTAGTCTTGGTTTCTGTTGCTTGGGTTCCTGTGCTTGCCTCTCGCCATCAGATTATCTCTAGTGTTACTTTGTTCTGCTATTTCTGACAGTGGCTAGACTGCCCTATAAGCCTGTGTGTCAGGAGTGCTGTAGACCTGTTTTGCTGTTTTCTTTCAGCCTGTTATGGCGACAGAGTGTTCTGCTTTCGGGCGTGTAGTTTTCCCTCTCTACAGGTCTTCAGCTGTTCCTGTGGGCCTGTGTCTTGAGTTCACCAGACAGGTCACTTGCAGCAGAAAAGTTGGTCTTACCTGTGGTCCCGAGGCTCAAGTTTGCTCTCGGGGTGCTGCCCAAGAGCTCACCGCAGCAGCAGCAACCAGGAAGATCTGTGCCGCCGTTTCCGGGAGCTTCAGTGCACCAGGGATCCAGATGGCATTTGGTGTTTTCCTCTGGCGTCCGAGATGTGTATGCAGAGTGCAGTCTCTTCTGGTTTCCCAGGCGTGTCTGCCTCTCTGAGGGTTTAGCTCTCCCTCCCACGGGATTTGGGTGCAGAGAACTGTTTATCCGGTCCGTTTCCTTCAGGTTCAGGCGGTGTCTCAGAGGCAGCGGTCCTGCCGCTCCTGGGCCCTCCCCCACGGCAACCCAGAGGCCTTATACAGTTTCCTCTTGGGCCAGGGATGTGGGCAGGGGTGGGCAGTGTTGGTGGTCTCTTCCGCTCTGCAGCCTCAGGAGTGCCCACCTGACCAGGCGGTCGGGTCTCTCTCCCACAGTGTCTCGAGTTCATATGTTTTTAAATCTTGTACACAGAAGGCCTTGCATCCTTGGCGTCTTCCATCCCCACTGGCTTTTACCATCTGTCTCCTCTTCTTCAAAGCTCCCTGATTCCCTCGAGGGATGGGTTTTATGAAGACATCCCATTTATGAATGAGTATTCTGAGATTCTCATTCTCAGAACACTGTCCAGTTGCGGGTCTCTGTATTTTTTCCCTTCTACTGCAGGAGGAAGCTTCTTTGTTGATGGCTGAGCAACACACTGATCTATGAGTGTAGCAGAGTGTTAGGAGTCATTAAATTGATACATTCCTTTAGCAGAGCTGTATCAAGGGAAATTGCCTTTTGTTGGTAATATAAAAAGAATGACATTATTGTTTTACAGATGGGGTTTCAAATTGGCATTGAGTTTGTACTCCGCCTGCTCTGTCTCCTGGATTCAGAATTACAGACATGCATCACCATTCTTGACTTTTGTTTTCTTTTCAGGATGGGCAAAGTGGTGACAAATGCCTTGGAGAGGTCATGGTCGTCTACACCACCAGCACCTGCTGCTCTTGTTCACGTGCCAAGTCACAGATTTATCTAAGGACTCTTCATCTAAACTCCAGTTCAAAAAGTGTAGCTGCCCCTTGGATTATTGTAAGGGTACATCTGATAAGACTGTCAGAAGCTGTAAATGTCATTAATCTGAAAATGCATTTTAAATACACATGCCTGCTGACTACTTAGACATGCAGTGCACTGCGGAACATCAGTTCTGCACTCCTGTGACTGCACAAATCTACGCTCTGCTGCTACCCAGCACTTCCAGAGAGCATCTTATCAAATACTGCTAATGCAGGGAAAAGGTCAAAGTTCAAAACACACTTTCTGTCTAATGTGGGTGTTTTTGACCCCACAGTGAAGTGTGAAAATCAGTATATTTTCTTTTCTTTTCTTCTTTGGTCCTTGAGCTGTAACTTGGGTGCTTGGATAGGTTAAGCTCTGACCCTGAGCTGTAACCTCAGCATCTCCCAAACAGTTAAGTTGAACCACTGAGAATTGAGTAACATTTATATTATCTCATATCTCTTTATTCCTATTCACTTGGCTAGAACACAGTCATGTGACCACAGCTGTATGATGTGATATGAGGAGTTGGTTTCCAGAATAACCCTGCTGTGTGTGAGGCTGATTTGTATGTGCTTATGGTCAGCTCCTGAGAGAACTACCTTAGGGGCAGAATCTAATCAATATTCTAGCCAGTTTTTGGCATCAGTTAGCATTAACCATTCAGAAAACTTAGGTCAGAAGAAAAGAGTTCTTAAAGCCCTTGAAGATGCTATATTTAAGCAGCAACCAAGCCCACATGTGTACTGACAGTGATAGCTTGAGTGCATATTTTGTGACTTGGAATCATTTTCACAAAGAGCCTTTATGCAACAAAACCAAGTTCTAACACGAGGACACAGCATTCTGAAAGCAAATACTGAATGATATGATGTGGGGAAAGTTGTATCTCCTTTAAGAAATCCAAACCAAGTTTCTCTCAGTTTAATGTTGGCTACTGGTTTGCTGTATATTTCTTCACTATGTTTAGGTATGGGCCTTGAATTCATGATATGTCCAAGACTTTTAACATGAAGTGGCATTGAATTTTGTCAAAAACTTTCTCATCATCTAATGAGATGATCATGTGGTTTGTTTCTTTGAGTTTGTTTATATAGTGGATTACATTGATGGATTTCCATATATTGAACCATCCCTGCATCCCTGGGATGAAGCCTACTTGATCATGATGGATGATCATTTTAATGTGTTCTTGGATTCCATTTGTGAGAATTTTATTGAGTATTTTTGCATCAATATTCATAAGGGTAATTGGTCTAAAGTTTTTTTTAAGGGTATAGTACTCGAAGTCCTAGCCAGAGCAATCAGACAACAAATGGAGGTCTAAAGGATATAAATTGGAAAGGAAGAAGTCAAAATATCACTATTTACAGATGACATGATAGTATACTTAAGTGACCCCAAAAAGTTCCATCAGAGAACTCCTAAACCTGATGAACAATTTCAGCAAAGTGGCTGGATATTAAAATTAACTCAAACAAATCAGTAGTCTTCCTCTACTCAAAGAATGAATTGACTGAGAAAGAAATTAGGGAAATGACACCCTTCACAATAGTCACAAATAATATAAAATATCTTGGTGTAATTCTAACCAAGCAAGTGAAAGATCTGTATGACAAGAACTTCAAGTCTCTGAAAAAAGAAATTGAAGAAGATCTCAGAAGATAGAAAAACCTCCTATGCTCATGGATTGGCAGGATTAATATAGAAAAAATAGCCATTTGCTAAAAGTAACCTACAGATTCATTGCAATCTCCATCAAAATTCCAATTCAATTCTTCATAGAGTTAGAAAGAGCAATTTGAAAATTTATTTGGAATACCGAAAAAACCCAGGAGAGTGAAAACTATCCTCAACAATAAAAGAACTTCTTGGGGAATCACCATCCGTAACCTCCAGCTGTTTTATATTTATTTGTATGTCATGAGTCACATGAACATTTGTGTGGGCACGTACATGCTACCATACACATAAGAAGGTCAGAGGATGAAGAGTTGGGGTTGATTCTTTACTTCCGCAATTTAGGTGTGGGTGGATCGAACTCACATTATCAGGCCTGATGGCAAGTGCATTTACCACTGATCCCCGTTACTGGCTCAATTTTATTCTCTCTAATGAGCAGTTTTGTGGCTGTTATTAAATTTGATGACTACATGATTGAGTATTATTTATTTTAAGGTTTGCAAAGATAGTTTTCTAATTTTTTTTATTGATGTGAAGAGATACTATTGCCAAGGCAACTTATAGAAGAAAACATTAAGTCATTAAGTCGGGAATTTACAGTTCCAGAGGGTTAGAGTCCATGATCATCCTAACTGGGAACATGGCAGCAGGCAGACAGATGTGGATCTGGAACAGTAGCTGAGAACTTGCATCTCCATCCACAAACAGGAAGCAGAGAAAGCTAACTGGAAATGACTGGGACTTTTGAAACTGAAAGCTCCCCTCGCCCATGCACCGTGACACAGTTCCTTTAACAAGATCATACCTCTTAATCCTTCCCAAATAATACCATCAACTGGGGACCACACATTCAAATATATGAATGAACCTATGAGGGACACTCCCACTCCCATCACCATAGTGGTTCTTAACTGATAAGAGTACTTACTATGAAAACAAATAACCACAGGCTTTATTTGTCCTTTCTTAACTTCACGTGTTAGTTTTAAACAGACAATAACCTAATACAAGTAAGCAGTTGCACTATATATAAATTATACATTTTGCTTCTTCTCATACTGAGCATGTAGCAGTGTAACAAATGTTCATTTAAAGGGTTAGTGTTTGTTTTTAAATAGCCTCTTTAGAACCTGATTCTGTACTAAGTAGAGTACCATTCCATACACATCTGTTAAGAACATGAGGAAAAATATTAAAACCACTAAAATCCAAGGTTTAGATTTGACTTAAAGAATATTTCCCTAATCATTCCCTTGAGTGCAGTGGCCAAGGATCTTTATACCATATATAAATGTCTAAATATGTGGACTATGGGAACCACTGGTGTTAGTACAGGAAAATAAGAACTAGAATGATATTCCTGGAAATGACGGTGAGTAGAGCAGAGAATTTTATCTATGGATTTTAAAGAACTTGCATAATTATTAAACTGAATGTAAGTTCAAATTATTGTAAAAAATGTTAACAAAAAGGAAAGTCTGTTTTGTTACTTACAAAAATAAATACATCAGGGAAAACAGAAGGCTTTTGTTTGAGTTTATAAACAGAAGATAAAATGTTTCAATGAAACGAATACAGCTAGAATAATTTAACAATCGATTAAAGAAATAAATGTGATCAGTGCTGTTACTTGGAAACTTTATCCTCAAGGTCATGTCAGCACCTCCCCTGCACAGTTGCTCTTCCCCTGAAGCCGCTCTTTTTTCTGGCAGGAGCATTGGCTACTTCCTGTTCAGGAAGGCGGAGTATAGTCTCTTCAGAATAATAGCAGCCAGTTCCATAACGAAACGGACCAAACTAGGTAGCAGGCATGGACAGGCCTTGTGTAAGGTGCTGTTTTGATGTTGTTGAGATCTGAAGAGAGAACACACATCTAATAGCATGGGAAGTACAGTGTTGCCCTGAATATATATATATATATATATATATATATATATATATATATATATATATATATATATTTTCATTATATTTCCATTTTTGATCACATCCATTGAAAATATCATATCTTCTTTGTATTCTTTTCCTTGATTTTAATAATAAAAAGCCTTATCATTTGAATGACCTTTTTCCAAGGCAGATACTTTTAGCCCTTTAATGTGTTTTCTTTGCTCATTTTCCAAGAATTCTTTTTCTCTCATTTCGTTCTTCCTCAAATTGCTATTGCTGTAAAGTGTGCTATTTTAGGAAATTACAATATATTTAATAGCATTTATGTCCATACAAATATTATTTTAGCATAAGATACCTAATTAAATTGGAAATATTTTTGAGTGGCCACGTCATTAATATCAAAACCACAGCGGGGGGTGGAGGGGACGACAACCAACCAACCAAATTACATCAGTGATATTTAAACCATAGATCAAATTCAACTTTGGTAAGATAGTCAGTGGTATATCTTCTGATACTATTATTATTTTAAATAGCATATGCAGTTTTTAAAATTTAATTTTATGTGCTTGAGTCTTTTACTTGCATGTTATGTAAGTGTACAACTTCATTCCATGGATAGAAGAAGGGTATTATATCACCTGGAAATGGACTTTTAGTCAGTTATGAACAACTATGGGTTCTGGAAATTGAGTCTGGGATCCTCTGGAAGAGCAGTTAATGCTCTTACCTATCAAGGCATTTCTCTAGCCCTCATAAAACATGCAATTTTATAGATTAAGTTTTTATAGTTTCTTTTATCATGGAGAAACATGTTCAGTACAATCTCAGAGCAATTCCAATTTGGTTTACATTTTCTATAATTAGATCTGTGGTGTATTAACTTTTAAAATACTCGATGTAAAGCAACTTAGAAAAATATTTATTTCTGGGCAATTGAAAAGGTAATATTGCCCAACTCTTATTTAATATCTTTTTTAAAAGACTTCCTAAATTATATCAATAATGTTGATCCCCCTGACAAACTGAGTACAGTCATTTTTATGGATGGCAGCACACAAACATATCCTTTCCCTAAGGTCTCAGGAAAGCTACGTTGTGGGGATTGCTGAACCTAGGTGATCATACTCACCAGACACCACCATGGAACAGAGACAGAGATGGCTGAACTTATTGGCCAGCGGTTATGGCAACTAATTAAGCAAAACCCAAAGAGATAGGTGGTCGAGCTATTAACATTCTCTTATGGAAAAAAACCAGGGAAATCAGACCTTCAGCTGAGGTCCCACCCCTGATCCCCACGTACCTTGCTGTGTATGATTTTAGAGGTGGCACAAGGTATATAAAAGGTAGACAGGTTAATGTGGATTATGACTACAGGAATGCAGGCTTTGTAAGTCATCACTGATGCTATGCTGGGACTTCTAGGCAACTGTGTTCCTGACCATGACCTCACTGAGCACAGTGGCTCATGTACATTAACTTGGGTGAAACCATTTCTCTGCCTTCCATTGCCCCATGTGCATGGATAGACTTCATGTGCATCTGTGGAGACTCATATTCCTTTGTTATTTGTTTTTTACCGTGGTGCCAATCTGGAGAATTTAGGCCTTTGGAGAATTTAGAACAAAATGAACCCTTTAAAGCTACAAATTAAAAGAGGTATTTATTTAATTTGGTGTGTACTCTGACATCCCTATAAGCCCATGCAGGTCAACACGAATAGATGAGGTTGATGGAGGGAAAGCTCTAACCACGTGGACTGGCCACACTAAAGACCGTCAGCAACGAGGCTTCAGAGGCTGAATGGAACAGTGCAATCCTTTCGTTCATTAATGGCCAATCTGAAGCTCTTTAAACACAAATAAATATGTGTCAAGAACTAAGGGGCACTCAGCTGCCTCTCAGAAGCACATGGAGCAGGGATAGTCGTTACATAGAAATGGACAAAAGAAGGCATGCTGAATGTAGAGGTGAAATGACAAATTTTGAGGGGAAGTGGAAGGGTATAAGGTTAGAAGGAGAGACCGTGGTAGCCACTTATCAGGTGGAGGTTGGAGTCCTCTGAGGAGTAGGGAGGAGATGGATATGGCGCTCCTATGGGTGCTTTCTTTGTAGACTGTCAGTGACATTTGCTTTCAGTCTCAGAACTCAATAGATGACTCTATTTGTAAGCATGGTATGATGCCAACAACATAAATGATCAGCAATCAGAACAAGGCAAAAGTTCTTGTAATTCTTTGCATGAAGCTGGCACAGATGGCACTGACAAGGATATCTGGCCTAGAGTGCGTCCTTCATGTATGGCTCCCTGCTACTTCTCTTCTCTGTCTGCGTTACTGGGAACCACCGGTTATTCTAAGAGCCTGCTGCTTGAGGAGTGGCATCTAGCATTTGCTGGGTGCTTTTTATTAATTTTATCTCATGTGTTCATCTCAAAACTTCAAGCAGACTTTCAACTTTCTCATTTAAAAGCCAATGGCATTGGGGTTCAGTGAAATTGAGTTAATCGAACAGATTCACGCAGGAGGCTAGATATCACACTCAGATTTGTCAGTGGCTTAGGTTGACCATCATTCTACACTGCACTCCAAATGCTTACAGAAGCAGATATGAGAGCCCAAAAGCATCCAAGGCAGAGGCAGAAGCAGGTGGAGGGCAGCTGGAGTCTGAGAAGCAAAGCTCCACTTTCTGGGTACACTTTCTTACCTCTTAATATCATTTTGACCCTAAAAGGAATTATGCAATTCTACCTGGATGCTAACATTCCCAAATCTTCCAGTTTTGGACCTGAGTGATTTGATTTGTTCCTGTAAATTATGGGAAGCAACAATACTTTAAGGATGAAACTGCATGTCATTTTTCCCAGTACAAATTTTGAAAATATAGTCAAGAACAAAAGCTCATTGTAAAGAGAAAACAGTAGGCTTGCCAGCTTTTAATATTATAACTAGTTTTGAGAGATCATATCCCCTAGGAGAATTAAAAAACACATGGACAGGGTTTCCATAACAACCACTGTTTGCTGTGTAATTTGAATATTCCTGAAATTTTGCTGTAGGATGAAGTATTTCCATCAATTGTTAGGATATATCAAGGTTTGCTCTGTTTTATCCATGGCATGCGTTTTCCAGAATTAATGAGGAAGCTTGAATGTCTTGGTTTGTTGTTCTCTTATAGCTAAGGGAACATGCTGCAATACAATGAATGGGCATCCAGCCAGGGCTATTTCCTATTAAAAGCAGTTAGCATTGTGCCAAAGCATAGGAAAAACAGTTTATAAAACAGCAGTGTGGGGCTTGTTGAGATGACGGAAACAGAGGATATGATTATTTTTGCTTTAACACTCCAATATAAAAATACATATTGCCTCTGTTGGCCCCAGGATCACACTTAAATCAGTCCTGGCAATCCTCCCTGAAGTCTGTCCATTTTCCCCTTGAGCATCGAAGCAAGGCATTGAAAACATAAGTCTTAAAGAGAGCATGCCGTCAGCCTTAAAACACTCTTGTTCATGGGCCTCTGGCAACATACTGTTGTCAGCCAACTGAAGTATTTTCTTAAATAGCAGTGGAAGAAAAGAGGAAATTCTGGTGGGACTCAACAAAGAGAAGTACACAAAGTTCAAGCTTAATTAGGAGCCAACACTGATTGTGATTCTGTTCTGTACAAACATTGTTTGATTATACCCAGTCCTAGTCAAGAATGATAACGTTCCTACTCACAAACGAAGTAGCATTCTGCAAAGAGAACTTTCAATAGGGTTGTTTTGGAAATGGCTATAGTTTTGCTGTTGCCTACATCATGTTATAAATCAGATTAAATGGTATATGGTGATTCTCTGTAGAATGCTAAAACAAATAGGAGCATGAAAAACATCAAAATCCCCCATAATTGATATAGCTTCTTTATCATATCTAGGGTACACATCGTAGATTTTAGTTATTGTTTCAACAGATGCAATGACTGGAGACACATGGACCCACTCAGGGAACTGAGAAGTTTGTTAGCAGAGCAGTAAATAAGAGTGAGTGCCAGGGAGTTAACAGGAGCTCTCCAGGTAGGGTCTTAGGGGCCTGGAATGACAATGATAATTAACCACCTTACATTTTGAAATAAAATAGGGTTTGATGAACTTAAGTTTGTTCTCTGGGTACAGAGGCTTATGGATTTAACAAAATCCACTTTATCTTGGATTCCTTTTTTGTTTTTGTTTTTGTTTTTTGTTTTTGTTTTTTGCTATGTGTGTTTTGAGTTAGATGCTACCTTTTGACCAACTGTTTTTTAAAACCTGTATCTTCCCTTGATTTCAATACAGAGGCATTATTTCTGTGATCACTCTTTAATTTGACCCCCTCTGGTTGGGCTGGTTTAGCCATGATATAGTATGTTTCCAGGTTAGTGGCAAAACCCAATCTCCAAAGCTCAAAACAAACAAACAAACAAACAAACAAACAAACAAACCCAAAACAAAAAACCCCCCAAAAAACCAAAAACAAACAAAAAAACCCCAAAACAAAACAAAAAACCCCCTCCTATTCTTTGACTATTCCAGGGCATAGGTCCTGACAGCATAGGAAAACAAACAAATGTCTAGAATAATCCATTCCTTTAGCTACCTGTATTCAGTTTTGGGTTATCATAGTACCATATTGGTTTATGGTACTATAGGTTCCAGCATAAAACAGAGTGATGTCAATATTTTGTACATCTAATAAGGGCAATTTGTCATGTAGGGAATGCTTACTGGGAAATTAACAAATAATTGAAAAGGAATCAAAGAGAATGGCCTCAGAGGATATGATATTATAGTTCCTTCACTGGAACACTAACAAGCTCCTACTAGGACCTACTTTTTAGATGTCCAAAATGCCTCCCACTGTCACTGCCCTGGGGACCAGAATTTGAAAACATAAATTTTGGAGAGACATTCAATCAAGCCAATTTACCACTTAACATACAACCTGAACCTTATTCATAAATACCCATTCTCTGTTACTCCACCCAGTTCCTCTGATTAACATCAACTTTTTTCTTTTCTTCATCAGTTCTGAGTAGAAATCCTTGTGGCCACAATAGCCAAGAGTCCAATACCACACAGTATCCAATCATATGAAAAACATATAAAGAGATGAAGATATCTAAAATAACATTCATTGGATGGTAAATGTAGGGAGAAAAGCATAATGCTTGTGAGTCTTTTGCAAATATCACGAGTGGCTCAGAAGGATTAGTAGAGAGTCTTTGATCTGGGTTGAACATGAATGGGTTTCTTTCATTAACAGGTGTTAATGAGTTGCCTTGGTTCTGACATTCTAGATGTTTCTTTAGTTTTCTTTTGCATTGTCCTTAATGGTCATATGGGAGATGTGCAAATGAGTTATGTCTCACCAATTCCTGTTACAGTAGAATCAGGACTTGAGATATGAATTGATGGATATACTTGTTACTTTTATGAGTGTTTAGGGATACATTAGCAGCTTTTCTCATAACTGAAAAAATACTAGCAAGAAACAATTCAAAAGTAAAGGCGTTTATTTTGGCTAATGGCTTCTGAGGTTTCATTCCATCATGGTGAGGGACAGGGATCTGGCAAATTAGAACAGATCACATCATAGTAGACAGAAAGTAGATGACAAGAACATACAGGAACATCTCTCAAGTCAAGGTAGATCGCATAAGGACACCACAGCTGTGACAGACTTTCTCCAGTTAGACCCCAATTCCTGCTTTTCATTAACTCCCAATAATACCAATATGCTATGAATCTGAGAAGGGGTTAATCCATTCATTGGGTCAAAGCGTTCATGTTTTTAATTATCTCTAGAAATATCCTCATAATAAGTACACCAAGGTATGTGTTTACTAATCTCCTAAACTCTATAATCAGACAAGTTGATTATCAGAATTTTCCACCATCTTACCGAAGACCAGAAGTATATACCAACGTTTGTATTAGAACGTATCACCATGGTTGTCAATTAATGTTTCCTACCATGTTGTTCTGCTTATGTCCTTTACCGAGATTACTTGTGTCTTGCCTTCTTTTCTTTTCTTTTTTTTTTCCGGGGCTGGGGATTGAACCCAGGACCTTGCACTTCCTAGGCAAGCGCTCTACCACCGAGCCAAATCCCCAACCCGTGTCTTGCCTTCTACTAAGGCAGTTTATCATGGAACTGGGGAGGGAGACTCAGTTAATCCAATTCTCAATCCCTTGTTCACGCCTGAGGTAGCTTGGGGGATGAGTCACTTGTTCTAAGTTGCTTAAATTAGAATCACCAGGGATTGTTGAAGAGTGAGTCTTTAGTCTTGACTGAAATCTGTAGTCTCAGTTCTCTGGAGGCTGAGACAGGAGGATCATTTGAGTTTGAGGTTGACCTGGGCTACATAGTAGATGGAATTGCCTAAGGAGAATGGCTGAGAGGAGGCTTTTAACTTCTGTCGTCCTTCTGATCCTTCTGTTGTTCCCGTCTTCCTGCTCTACCTGCTTTCATCTGGAGGACAGAATTTTGCTTTCAAGGCTTTCATCTAGAAATATATTCAATATCCTGAATCAAAGGTCTCTGGTACGAGACACATTTCTTAGTAAAGCTTCTTATTTCTCTGTATTCACTCAGATGAGCCAACTTTACCTTGAGACTTGTCTCTTGCTTACGAGACTTGTGAAGACTAGAATTATTAGAAATGATGTGACCAAAGCTACATTCTTTATTTCAGGATCATTTGTACTATTGTATCAGGTTAGACCCGGCTTTCATCTGCTACCTGTAACCTCTACAGTCAAACCACAGGTGCTGCTATCTTTCAAGTCCCGAAGAACCAGACTCCTCCTCCTCCCTTGATTCTGCCAGTTATGAATTCAGTTATGAATTCTGCTACTATTGTGCACGTTCTGATACCAGCTTTTGCCTGTTCCGACAGCAAATGAGAAAAACTAATCCAGCAGACTTATCATGATTGGGTTTGGTTTACATGACTGAAAAGTCTAGCATTAGCTTGATCCAGGGGTGAGGTAAACAGGGACAGGTCGTCTGTGTACGAGGACTCCTTTTTAGGATAGCTTTTGAGTGCAATGCTGCCAGTCTCATTCAGCTGGGACCACAGATCATTCTTTTCCTGATTTCATATCAGAGTTTGCCACAAGCAAAGTCTGAGCAGGATTCTGCTGGTGTTGCTCTTTGAAACAGCATCATGGTCTATAACTTCATATAGTTATTTGTCAAGTAAAACATCTACCAAAATTAGAACGATAAGTACTAACTTTATGGCACGGAAGGAGTTACTATCACAGAATTTATGAGTGAAGACCTTAATTGCATCTGTAATGTAGGATTCTTTTTTAGAACAGGCATGTAAAATGACCTGAACGAATAAGGCAAATTCACCAGGCCTCTATCAGGAGCGTGCATAGTTTTGTCAAGAAAAACACCACTTTTTAAAGCAGGACATTCAATGAGTTAAAGATTGAGGAGTAAGAGATGGACTCTAGGCCCCCTTAGTACTGGTTGTCTCTGTGACTTCATTCATTCTCCTGCCTCTGTAGGTCTGAGCTGGTTCTGGCTTTCTTGTGGTCAGCTTTGTTTCTTTATTAAATGCCCAGTTCAGGCCTATTCCCAGACATTGATGCAAGAGCATCCATTATTTATTTTCAATGGCTTTAAAAATTGGACTAGGCTTCTGTTGGATAATAAACCCTTGTTTTGCATTGCTTGTAGTTGTTCAGTGTCTGCAATCAAACCATCACGAGTAAGGTTCCCGTTTGGTATTATCATGTGACAAGACTGACTCCAACTGACATTGTTTTGGGTTCCAATCCAGCAGAAAAGGCTGTGTGTCTCATTTCAGTTTAATAATTCCTTCTAATTAGACCACTGGGGAAATCTTTGTGGCCACAAGGGAAAAACATATACTTATTGGTCAGGTCTGGTATATATATGTGTGTATATATATATATATATATATATATATATATATATATATATATATATATATATATATATATCTCCACACTGATACTGATTGTTGTGGCCTGAGGAACTCAATAAATTGACTGGATAATCTTGTCTTAGAGGATTTTCTCTGATGATGTTTGAAAGGACTGAGGTCTCATTCTTTTCTAATACTTCAGGATTAGAGCAGTGTGTGTGCGTGTGTGTGTGTGTGTGTGTGTGTGTGTGTGTGTGTGTGCGTGTGTTGGTGTGCGTCGGAAGTATATTCACGAAGTTGTTGTTGAAGGGTGACAGGAACAGTGTGCAGGCCTGAAAAGCTTACTTTACATACATAGTGGGAGTTGAAAGCCTCCAAAAGATGCCAACCTAGGAGACCTCTGACCCCTCAGTCCTGTCTGACCCCTCAGTCCTGTAGTCTCTGTTTAACTTCGTCCTCCCAATTCGAACACTGTAACTGTGTGTGTAGACTTGCTCCATATTGTGTGGAATGGTGCTATTCGTGAGGCATCTAGGTGAGAAGCAATTAAGCCAGGATTATGGACTGCCTAAGGAGAGGCAGGAAGCAGGAGACCTCTAGGCTTTCATTCTGTTTGACCCAGCATTTGTAGACAAAGAAACAGCTACAGTAAAGGAAACAGAAGTGGTCATGGGGATGATCAGGAAACCCATGCACGTCTGTGACTTCATTATACTGGCACGAGGACAACGTCTTCTTGGCAAAATTGAGTGGGTGGATCCATAGTTTAAGTTCATGCTCAATGATGTATTGCTTTTAGCAAAAAATGAAAAAAAATGCTTTAGTATCTCTTTCTTTTCATAATATCCCTTGGTATATGCATCAAAAACTCACACCAGACATTGAGTTCTGAGTTATAAAAGAGAATTGTTATTTTTTTTTACGTCAGTCTGTAAGTCTTTGACCACAAGTTTCTGTTTTTAAAAATGAAGCAAGTGCCCAAACGCCACAAGAATCTGCCTTTTGTAGACAACTCAAATCTAAGTACAGACTGAGTAAAAGATTCATTCTTAAGATAGATGGCCAGAGGACTCAGTTAAAGCAACATATTTCTCTTGCAAGTTGGGTCTGTGATGTCTATGCAGCGCAGTGCACAACCACCTGTAACTCCAGCTCCAGGAGTCCTATATCCTCTTCTGGCTTCCACAGGAAGTTGCATTCATGTCTATATACCTACACACAGACACCACGCACAGACGGATTTCTTTCTCTCTCTCTCTCTCTCTCTCTCTCTCTCTCTCTCTCTCTCTCTCTCTTTCTTCCTTCCTTCCTTCCTTCTTTCCTTCCTTCCTTTCTTTCTTTTTCTTTCTTTTTTCTTTCTTTTTTTTTAAAAGAAAAATGACCAACAAAGATTTTGACAGTCAATGACTAGACATATTTTTGATTGGATACTCTTAAGTCTAATTTTCAGTGAGTCCTACAATTCATTCTGATTTTATGTGTCCATAAGCTTTACAAATATTTTAATAAGAAACACATTTATTACAAATAAGCTATTAATAAATTAATTAATTCACTCATTCATTCATTGGGGATGGGGGTGGAACTGAGTACTTTTCTATGTGCTAAGCTGCTGCTCTCCCATTGACTTACATCCCTGGCTCACTTCCGTAGACTTCTACTATAACTTCTAACTTATAATTGTTCATTTAGAGTCAGTTCTTGAGTTCATATAACTGGAGTCACTCAAAGTAGAACCAGAGGATCAGGGATGCAGTCCGTGTTGCAAGTTTTTAGGAAGGAGTTAATGAAGCTGGGCAACATCTTCTGTCATCTATCTCCTGCCTAGCTAATGAGCTTATTTTCTCATGTTACAGGCATCGAAAAACAAATCATTGGCTGAAGAGTTTCAAGCATAAAATTGGCACTTTCCAAGGACCAAAGCAGTTTGTGGATCTTAGCAGGGCTGCTCGGTTCTCAGCATATCAGCACCTGTGTGTAACTACTGTAGTCACACAACATAAACTTTCAATCCCTTTAGGAAGCTGCTGCCTGCTTCTGATGACAGTCTTTTATTCTCTATTGTTCTTGTCATATCTTGTTCCAAGCTATTGCTGTCAGTTACCAACCCCCAGAGTCCTATTTCTTTGAGTGAATTTTATGGAAAAGAAATTCAATTTACAAAATAAAGCAAAGCTCAAGTTATACACTGAAGCACAACTGAAGAGAGACCTGCAGGGTCACAGAGTGTGCAGAGATGTCCTTACTGAGGGTCCCACAGTCAAGGACATTAGAGCATTTATAACGACTCTTGTTTTTTTTATATCAGATTTCCAGTTTAGGCCTTTTGTTTTATTCTGTATTTTAGCTGACTAGATAAAATCGTGTATACATTTGTATAATACAATACTTTAAAACATGTGTATGTTATGGAATGTCTTGATCAATTAAATAGTATGTCTTACTTTGCATATATTTTTAATTGATGAGAACACTTTAAATCTACTCAGAAAATTTCAAGAGTGCAAAAAATTGTTATTAACTATTAACCCTTATTCTACTCTGCCTATCCAACTGAAGTTTCGTATCGTTTAACCAGTATCTCCATCTTTCCCCAGCCACTAGAGACCATCTCTCTACTCATTTCTTCCCTTAGACCATTTATTTCATATCCCACATGTAAAGAAAAGTCTGCAGCATTTCTTTTCGTGCCTGGCCTATTTCATTTAGCATTCTGTCTAGGTCTATTGACATGTCACAAATCATAGATTGGTCCAATCCACCCATCTAAATAAAACTCTGCTGCTGTGCAATACACAATAAGAAAGTAAATCACGTAAGGCAAAGGCTCAAAACACAAAGAGCTCAAGCTCTCTCCTAAATGAGTTTTTAAGACAAAATAACAATTAAATTATAAGTATTCACCAGAAGAAAAGAGCAGAACCTTACATTATATATGAGTTCAAGTAGCTCAAAGCTAATGTGAATCCATGACTAAATATAGAAAAGCTGAACTATGACTTCAATTTAGAACGTTCTAGAAGACATTCGAAAAAAAAACACACACAAATTTAAAAAAATATACAAAATAGTAGACTGCAGAAAGAATATGAGTTAATGCATTAGGGAAAAGACAGGGAAATTAAACTTCAGAAACTATATTCATGAAATAAAATAACTTTAAAGGAGAGACAAGATGCAGTAAGATACAAGTAAGGATTAAATGTCAGAAGAATTTCTGCTTTGAGGTTAGCCTAGTTGACCAGTAAATTCCAGCCATCCTGAGCTGCAGAATGAGGTCTGCCACCACCTCCCTTCCACCACCAAAATAGGAGGTTACATGGCTCGTGCATTTGAAAGTCTCTGTGAATTAACCGATTTTGTGGGAAAATCTAAAATATAGTATAATAGGAACTAAAACATACATATTGAAAAATTATTTCTTCAAAAAATTCTAAACCAAATCAGATGACATTACAAATGCACAAGGATAAAAGTTTCATATTCTCATAACAAAATGATTATAGGATTCAAAAGAGAGTATTAGGTTGCCATGGAAAGTTAAGAGGTTTTTACAAAATATAACCACTCTTATGATTAGAAAGATGAAAATTCAATGCATATTACATTTTTATAGATTATTATGAAAATGACTATTGTTTTAAGATATATATACATATATATAATAAATTATACATATTTAATTCTATGAGTGAATCCTCTTCCCTTTATAATTTAGATAGAGATTCATGATATGGACCGTGTTAGTCTGGAGTTCCTGGCCCTCTGTCTCAGTCTCCTGAGTGCTGGATTACAGTGCATCCTCAGGTCTGTCCAGGGAAATTCCTGATTCCATGTCTTACTTCTGGTCCACATCAGCTACCCAGGGCTGTGGTTCTACTGTGTGTTCTCTTTTTACTGCAAGTTCTCTTCTACCTTTCATCCTTCTTGTCCTACCTATTATTTTCCCAGGTCAATTTATCTTTTAACTTCATGGGAACTGTTGTTTAAAGTGACACGATCTTCAATCCAAATGTATAAACCAGCATGTCACCCACTCCTCTCTTGGTACATCTTCATTTGGCTTTCAGCCTATCAGATTCTAAGGTAAGCTGTAATTAATCTTGAAAACAAATATCTCTGTCTCTGTCAGTCTCTGTCTCTGTGTGTGTCTCTCTCTCTGTCTCTGTCTCTCTCTGTCTGTCTCTGTTGCTCTCTCTCTGTGTTACGTGTGTGTGTGTGTGTGTGTGTGTGTGTGTGTGTGTTACTGTGATTACATGCTTGAGGCTTGGGCATTCTATTTAAGAATGCCACAGTTCAGGACATTCATGAGTGTGACACTGGTACATTGCTAGTACATTGTCTACTAGAGGATTCTAGTAGCAAATGTGGGTCACGTTGCTGTGCTATCTCATGTTGTCCAATTCTCCAGCGTCATTCAGCCAGCACCAACCTTGGCACCCTGTCAATGTTTCAGAATGCCTGCTTCCTCAGAAGCTCAATGTTGAACACTGAAGACTGTGTTTACTTCTCAGTTATAGCAATACTTGTAGCTTTGCTAGTATTTCCTGTGTCTTTGTGACTATTTTCTTATGGTTATTCTAATACTAGGTATTATTCTACTTCAGATTTCTCCAGATAGCACTGAATAACTAAATGACATTTTGTTGTTTCTGTATAGACTTAAGAATCAATTTGTAAATTCCCTGAAACATTATAGAGTAACAATATGATGATTACATTAAAATAAATTTCAGCCGCATGGTTTTTTGTTAGTTTGTTTCATTTTCTGTTCTGTCCTCCCTAGAAAGCATTCCTTCTTGAGGTTTGTTCAGTACCACAGTCTCCTGATTGGTTTTCTCCACAACCCAACAGGGACTTCTAAACTCAATCTTATGTCCCTTCCCTATTATCTTACAAAAAAAGAGTTATTTTTTAATGAACACATAAAAAGAAATTATGTATATGACTGGAGTATACTCTGATATTTGAATTTAAGCATATATTGCATGTTTAAGTCAGGTTACATATATATTCCCAAATATTTTCCATTCCTTTTTTAAATAGATTTATTTATTTGTTTTATGTAAGTACACTGCACACTGTCATTGTCTTCAGACACACCAGAAGAGGGCATCGGATCCCATTACAGATGGTTGTGAGCCACCATGTGGTTGCTGGGATTTGAACTCAGGACCTCTGGAAGAACAGTCAGTGCTCTTAACCACTGAGCCATCTCCCAGCCCTGCTGTTTCTTTATGATGGAAACATTCAAAATCTCTTTTCTAGCTTGGAAAAGTCAACAGTGCATCAATTACTGTTAGGTATAGATACAGGCCACACTAGAACTTTTCCTTTTTGTTCTGGGGGTGGGGAATTGCTTGTCCAGGATCGAATACGCACTGTCCAGTTGCTCACATGCTCAGCATGCTATCTCCTGCTGAGGCTGAGTCACATCCTCAGGGGTTGCTTCTATCTAACTGTAGCTCAGAAGGCACTGATTAACATCCCTCCTATCTCCGCCCCCCTCCCCCTGCTCTCCACAGCTGCTGGCCTTGAGTCCTTTCCTCTTCACAGAACTACGTCCTCTTAGCTACAAAAGGTTGTCCATGACCTCCAAAGGGAAGCACGATTTCCAGAAATCTCTCAGAAGCAGACTACTGTTGGACTACTGTTTTCACATTGGTGCAAGATCCAACACTGATTCTAGTGAAAACCAAGAACCCTATTATTTCTAGCATATAACTCAGATAATGAGCCAGAGTTTAAGGCAAAAATAAAAGAAACTGTGTCCTTCCTCTTAACCACTGGAAGATCCAACTGCAGCCAGCACTGTTTGTTATTCCACACATGGTAAGAGAAACTCACAAAGCAATAATGAAGCTGACAAAACGTTGCCATCTGATTTTGCAAATGGTGGGCTTAAGAAACACAACTTTAATCTCAAAAGGGTAAGAGATTCTTTCTTTTGGAGCCAAGTTTGAGTGACCATGACCTTGAAACACAAATTTAGATCACTGCGTATTACACATTCCAATGTGGCAGCAGTTTTATGAAGTTTGCATGGTAGCATAATAAAGTCATAAATCAGGATGCTCTTAAATACATTGGTTGATATATTGTGTAGCTCAGCTTAGGTCCCAGATGCTATCTGCTGATATCCTTAGCTTTCGAATTGGCTGATGATTGTTAATGCATTCCAAAAGGTTTCACCTGATAGTTACAAGAATGTAAAGTCAGATACAGAAGTAGACAAGGAGTGGCTACCACTGGGGCTGAAGATAGATAACACAGGGTAGATTATAAGGGCTTTAACTCACAACATTCTAACCTTTCCACAACCATTGAAGTTCTAATCAGTTTATCAACTTTGTAAGGTGCAGCTTCCTCGTACTATCTTTCCTTCACAAAACAAACACAGGGGGAGGTCTTGCCTGGATTTTATTATCTGGAACCCAGATGAGGTCAAGGACTATTTGATCACTGCTCTGTCCTGAATGGCAATGTTCCTAGTATCCGGTAACTCATTTTGCACAAACAGAACAGATGCTAAGTCCCAGCCCAACTGCAGATTGTGCTTCCTTCTGACCATATCTCTCTCAGAGATAGTGACCTAACAAGCATCATGAATTCATGTCCCTTGGGTCACCTTATTTGTGTTTCAACTTAAGTGAAACACTGAGACATTCGAAAGCACCTTTACCAGGGCGGCCTGGCTGGTTCCATCAGTAAGACTGCTAACATGATCTGACTTGTTACTTAATACTATGCCTTGTGGTTTTTTTATTTTAAATGATTTCACAGATTATCAATATAAGACATGGCCAGTGCATGATCAAGAGAAATCAAGACAGAAACAGCCCCATTGCAGTCATGTTTGAACATGGATAAAGTATAAATAGAACTCGAGCTATGAACTATCAAGCATTCTCCTCTCCTGGTGAACAAACCTATCTGTGCTATATCTACCTATAGGCTTTCATCAAGAAGAGCAGAGGGGCAGCCCTGCTTCCTGACAGCTCATGATTCAGATAAAAAAATAGGTTGTTTCCTGTAGTCTCTCCTAGAATCGCCTAAAATGGACCTCAGTGTCTTAGGGTTTGTTAGAGTCACAGAACTTACGGTTCTCTCTCTCTCTGTCTGTCTGTCTCTGTCTCTGTCTCTGTCTCTGTCTCTGTCTCTCTCTCTCTCTCTCTCTCTGTGTGTATGTATAAAGGGAATCTATTGGAATGACTTACTGGTTGCAGTCTAATTCAAAAGTGGCCCACTGTGTATAGAAAGTCAAGAATCTAGTAGTTGCTTGGTCCCATGAGGTTGAATGTCTCAGTAGTTCATTCAGAGTCAAGGTTGACAACTGAGAACAGCCATCACAGGGCTACTATCACTGTGATGAAACACCAGGACCAAAGGCAACCTGGAGGCAGGAGCCGATGCAGAGGCCATAGAGGGGTGCTGCTTATTGGCTTGCTCAGCTTGTTTCCTTTCAGGACCCAGGACCACCAGCCCAAGACGGTTCCCACCCACGATGAACTGGGTTTCCCTCATCAATCACTAATTAAGAAAAGTTCCTTCATGCTTGCCTACAGCCCAAACTTATGGCATTTTCTCGGCTGAGGCTCCTTCTTCTCTATGATTCTAGCCTGTGTCACATTGACACATAATCAGCCAGCACACTGAGCTCTTTAATAGTGAGTTTTATTGAGGAAGATTCTAAAAATTAATAACATATGGAATCTCAGAGAACTTGAAACTCTTTATGTAGGTACTAGTTGAGTAAGAAAAGTGAAAGCTATTTTCAATAGAAGAAACTGCAATTTCATTTTTAAAGGAAATAACTGTAATCAAATGTCTAGCCCATCTACCACTGGGTTGTTTGAATAATCTAAATGTAGGAGAAAGTAATGCATGACATAGGAATGAACTCCAGATTTTAGCAGTGACTTTCAATATGATCATCCATTGCTTATGATGTCTTGCACTAGCATTAAACAGCATTCCTTATTTTCACTTATATCGATTTTTTTTCTTCTCAAGTTTATTTGTAAAAATAGCATAGGACATTGGTCATCTGCAAATAGTGTGTAGGTAGGTGTGTCACAGCAGTCTGTCTTCACACTGGCAGGAACCTTTTCTATGGGGCCTTCACAGGGGCCTGGCTACCTGTGGGAGCCCAAGCTGGAGCTGGAACCTGGGCCTTACCTGGAACTTTGGTCTCTGCCTTGGTTTGGACCTTGGGCTTTGGTTGGCAGAGACTACCTTGGCCATGTAGCTTTGAACCCCTTTCCAAGCTTGGGGTGAGCGCTGAAAGCCAGATGGCTGAGTTTGCTGCTAGGCCCTTTGGCATCTTGGACTTGATGCCCTGAGACTTCACGAGGGCCTGATGGCCTCTGCACATGCACTCACTGCCTTGGCATTGTTGGCCTGTCTTCTTCAGGTCTTTCTTGTTGTCCTTCTTGCCAAAGCCCATGTTCCTCAGGAACTTGGGGTTAACCCCCTTAAGAGATTCATATCTTTGTTCGAATCGAGGTTTCTTGATGCCATTTCTGTGTCATTTGTGGGACTGGTTGTGTGTGGTGTCTTGGACTTGGCCACGTCTGCACGGTAACCCATGGTTCCTGCAATGCCTGAGACCGGAAGAGAAAGAGCTTGTGTTGATCTTTTTAAAAAGCCAACTGTATATGTCTATCTAGTGTGGACGAAAGACTAATACTTTATTATACATTTACTTTGTTCTGAGTGTAGAGATTGTTACATGGATTAACTTTAGAACTATGTTGTTTTCATCCTTAGCACTAATTTTCTAGATGTATCTTAGAACAAACAGACACATAGGTATTAGAAGACCAAACTAAGAGGGAAAACTGGGATTGCTGAGGAAATATTTGAAATGTATAACGCAACAGAAAGCTCTTTTTAGACTTCCAACTGAAGTCTAGTCTAATACTACGAATATACTTTGCAACAAATAAAAATTGATCAAGTCAGAAAACAAGCAAACAAGCAAGCAAACAAACCCCTGAAGATCCAGGATGCTCCAGCTCCTTCTATTCCTTTACCAGGCGTAAAGCTTAGTACAAACACTGTACGTTGCTATTCTTGAATTTGACCTCAGCTCTCCTGGTTGCCAGGCCTTTTCTTCCTCGATGCTCATGCGGTCTCGGTTTGTCAACACCAGTTGTTTTGTTAGTTTATTTTTATTGCTTTCTGGGTGAGCATCTTAGCTCTGAGAATGCTCTCTATGGGAACTCAGGCACGTGAAGGCATGAATGACAAATGAAAGCCCTTTCTGGATTCTGACAGTTTGCCCAGCCCAAATAGAAGATGAATGTGTCTTTGTTTGGATTTCTTTCTTTCTCTCTTTCTTTCTTTCTTCCTTCCTTCCTTCCTTTCTTTCTTTCTTTCTTTCTTTCTTTCTTTCTTTCTTTCTTTCTTTCTTTCTTTCTTTCTTTCTTCCTTCCTTCCTTCCTTCCTTCCTACCTTCCCCTCTCTCTCTCCCTTCCTTCCTTCCTTCCTTCCTTCCTTCCTTCCTTCCTTCCTTCCTCCCTCCCTCTCTTGCTCTCTCCTCCTCCCCACCTCCTCCCCTTCTCCTCCCCCTGTTCCTCCCCCTCTTCCTCTTCCTCTTCCTCCTCTTCCTTCTTCTTTTATTAGAGGAAATGCCTGCCCAGGACTATTCACTTTTTATAAAGTCTCAAGGATTTGGGTTTTGGTTTTTCTTTCTTAAGGCTGACTGTTGTTTGAAAGGAAAACGTGAGAGGAAAAGGCATGGATCTAAGTGTCTTTAGGCTGTGCTGCTGGGGGTAAGCTACACATCTTCGTTTCAGCTCCGTTCTTTCTGCATTGCTTCTTGCAAATATTTGATCCGTGTTTGCCTCATCAGTCCGTGCCGAGGGCATGGCTTGCTGTGCCGCCTTCTTCCCAATCTCTCTGAAAAGCGGAGTTACATTAAACTGAAAAGTGTCTGCGGATACATTCTTAGTTTATGTGCTTTGATATAGAACAGCACTAATTCTTGTTTTCACACCCAGTCTAACCACAGGAATGCTGAATGATCAGATTCTTCTTGGCTTAACAAATATTTATTAAGGACATTCTTTAAATGAAGTGAAAGCAACCCTGCCTACCTTGTTGATACCTGAACTTCTGAAGCTGAATGGACACTCACTGTGCATAAAAAGCACCGGCGTGACATAATGGCGCTGGCATTAACCTTTTTACTGCATAGACAGTGTTTTGGGAAAATAGATGACCAATGAAGCTATTCTAGGCAATGTGATCAGAAATGAGAGGAAAGGTTCAAACTATTTAAATGTGTACCGAGGCTTGGTGGTTGCTTGGCTTAGTGATTTGAAGGGGAAGAGAAAAAGCAAGGGTGATTGAGGTCATTTACCTCAGGAAAAACGGAAGCATGAAGGGTTGAGAGTGGGTTCAGATGAGAAAGCTGAGTTCAGCTTTCTTTGACTTAGACCTTAAATCCTCCCAAGAATCTGGGCCTGGGTAGAGATGTTAGCTATTTGGTCATGGAGGGAGCTGGGGATATGGACTGGAAAATAGATTTGGGAGTCATTAGCATTTAGGTTAAAATTCAAAAGTTTTACAGGAATAACAAAGTGGGATTTTGTGCATTTCGCATATGTCCATGGATTCTAATTTGTTCTCAGTAAGAAGGCTCTCATGTAGTGATTTTCCTCTTGTGCAAATGAATAGGACCTTGTAATCACATTGAAGAATCTTTATTCTAAAATTCTCATATTTTTCAATTTCCCTATGGACCAGGTGTTTCTACAGTTCAAAGTCATATACTTATTTGATAAAACTCCTTTGTTTCTCCTTTAATTTCTTACAATCCAAGAAAATGAACCCTGCCAAGACACTTAGCCGGCGATAAACAAAGTCAGAGTCACACGACCAAGATCAGGATTAGAAGGAAGCCATTGAAAAGGACTCATTGAAGATGGCAATGCTGTTTGTAGATTTTATTTTCAGATTAACTCATAAAAATTCATGTTTTACTGGGTTATGAAACACCCTAGTACAAATATTGATAAAATGCTAATTAGACTTCCAACCCATTTCTACAAGGATTTCTAAATTGCAAAGGAAAGGAAGGGGGCATTTTTCATAAATAAATTCTATATACCTTGTTCACATTACCCTGCCTATGTTTAAAGGATGAGCACCATTATGAGCACAACCTTATGATAATTACAACGTTACAATGAGCAGAAACAGTTCAAAAGGGCACCAGGGAGCTATGATGAATTCTCTTGTTAAACTTAGAAACAATAAACAAATTTGAAAGTAATTTCTATTTGTAGTGACAGCCACCGAAATTATAGACTGCAGACTATAGTGTGTATGTTTCTCTTCACAAACATTTGTATTTTTTTTAAGCTCAAAAAATAACTTCAAATTTTTAGAGCTTAAAAGCGTTTTCATTTTTTCCACTTTCAGGATGAAATAAGGAAACATCTGTTCCCTCCAAAGAGGCAAAAATCCCACAGGATCTCAGTTGACCTATTTCACAACATTCTCTTAAACATGCTGAGCTAGCATAAGTGTTGTTATATAGATTTTCTATTTAAGGAATAACTTAAGATACTCATTGTTCATTGATAATTAAATTATAGTGACAGCTTTCCAAAGAAGATGCGTTTCTCCTTCAAGTCTTTGTAAGAGCCAAGACTTTATGACACACAGAGGTACTTGGGAAAGAGAGTTCTTCACCCTCTCTAGGATATGCGATGTATTTTTTATTACCTTGAATTAAGAATCAGCATTTGAATTCATGTCTTTTCTCTGAGGTTTGCTGCCCTCTAGTGTCTGGCTTCTCCAGTTCAAACCTATGTAATCCATAATTAAATCATTATCCAAATTAAATAATTACAAAAAAAATCAACATTTGTATATTTGCAACACAGATATAAAACATTAACATTACCTTAAGTCTAGTCCCACTGTCTCCAAGTGTGAAATTTAGGATCACTCAACAGAACCAATGAAATAGTTAAAAAGAGAAACAAGATTTCAATTTATTGAAAGAACCATACAGGTGTAATCTGGAATAGTATTTCAGGGATAAAACAAACTCGACACTTAATTTAGTCACAATTTTTCAGAACTTTAAGCTCAGTTATACTATATTAAGTCTAATCATTACCACAGAAAATAATTCTTACATAGTTGTTAAAAACTTTCAAAATAAATGGCATCAGAAATTAGGAATTCATCACACTACATCAAGTGGAGAAATCCTTATAAAATATGTATATGTGTCTGTGGGTATACACAGTTTCCATGCCCATCGCTGTGTGTTTGTGTGTGTTCACAGAACTACATGCTTCCCTAACAAAGAGAAAAATGCTAATATTGGTTCTTCTGGTTCTATAACTATTTTCTCTTATCCCATGGTTTGTTTGTTTTTATTAATAGTGTCTTTAAAATAGTATAATATGTAATTTTGATGTTAAAAGTAGAAAAAGCTCCACAGATTATATAGAAGCACAGCACTCTGAGATGTATGGTCAACAGGCCTTCTAAGCATAAACTACTGTGGTCCATGGAAACTACAGAGAGAAGCGTTAAGAAGGGAAGAAGAGTACAATTCACAAAAGGGTTTTTTTTTAATCTCTGGTACATGATGGATAGATAATACTACATGAGGAATTAATGGAAGGGAACTGTGTGTGCATTTGTGACAGAGCTTGGAGTGCGTTTGGACAGAGACAGTGTGATTTTCGTGTACCTTTGCTTGGATTGCAGCTTGGGCTTATAGACGTGGAGCGCTTGGCTGGACAGCCACCTCGCCACCATGAAAATTCATGGTCTGAGACAAGATTTCAATCACTGTAACTTTCCTAAAGGTGAAAAATAAAATTCCTCCTTGAGTGTTCTGAATGGGAAGTTCTAGGACACAGCACTAGTGAATGCAAAAGCGTGTATGTATGGAGTTCTTTAGAGTTTCATGTTGTTTTATTGTGTCTGCTATCACATTTTCCTGGGGATTTATGTGCATGAGTCTGACAGTTTAGGGACATGGGCTGTCCCTGAATTCATGAATACAAACACGATGGGTGAATAGTTGGCAGTCATCACCCATTCCATCTAGAAACAAATGCAGTCCACATTAGACTTTCCTCTTGAAATGGGCATTTCCTAGAGTTTTGGCTGATCTCTCCACCTGTCTGTCTTTGCTTCAGAGACATTCTCTCTGTGTCCCATTTTATAGGCTCTCCCTCCAGCTCTTCTTGCTTTCTCAGCTCCCCTTGGGTCTGAATTTCCAGTGGCTGCCTGATGATGTTGGTTGGTTGGTCTGTTGTCAAAATCTACACAACTGTAAAGTTCCTTATCACTGAGGGAGATCAAAGGACTCAACACTGTGTAGTAAGTTAAAGCGGCTGGAGGTAGAGCTACAGATTAATCAGTCCATTCTTATCTGTCAGGCTTCATGGGGAAAGGATTAGAAACCATGCCTTCTGCCCACCAACCTGGACAGTGGGGTTTCTAGCATGCCAGTTCCATGTCCCCTCTAAACTTCTGGTGTCTCTCCAATGTGATTGCTGTAGACGTTTCCTTGGTTATCACAGCATTGAATCATGAAGTCTATTAAACTTCATTTTAAATTTGGCCATTTTGCTAATTGCAGTAACATATGAACTTAGTCCCAACTCTTGGGAGGCTGAGGCAGGGTGGTCTGCGTGAGTTACAAAGTAGTCTGGTCTACAGAGTTCCAGAACAGCCAAGCCTACTCAGTGAGACTCTGTCACAAACAAACAAACAAACAAACAAACAAACAAACGCCCCAAACCAACAACCCCAAAACCCAAAATGGCCATTTTGTTCTTGGCTGTAGGTTTTGCTTTGTAATAACTTTCCTTTTCTTTTTAAAAAAAGTTTTAATCAAAGCTATTTATAACCATGTTTTGAAATGTCAAGGATGTCTGTAAGATTTATAAGCAAAAATAGCAGACTTTTCCCACATTTCTTTCTGTGCTTAAGAATTGTTCCAAGATAATGAAATTTTAAAAAATTAAAGATTTTTTATTTTAAAGATTTATTTATTCTATGCATACGAGTACAATGTAGCTGTTTTCAGATACACTAGAAGGATGCTGGTAGCCAGCCATTGGACTGAGCACAGGGACCTCAGTGGAGCTGAAGGAGCTGAAGGAAGAACAACAATATCAATTTACCAGCTCCCCCCCCAGAGCTCCCAGACACTAAACCACCAACCAAAGAGTACACATGGAGTGACCCATGGCTCCAGCTGCATATGTAGAAGAGGATGGCCTAATCATTGGGCATCAATGGGAGGAGAGGCCCTTGATCCTGTGAAGGCTTGATGCCCCAGCATAGGGGAATGTCAGGGCAGGGAGGCCAGAGAGGGTGGGTGGGTGGAGGAGTACCCTCATAGAAGTAGGGGGAGGAGGGATGGGATAGGGGATTCCCGCAGGAAGGGAGATAACAGTTGAAATGTAAATAAATGAAATAAAAAACAAAGAACACCCATGGGCTGGAGAAGTTGCTTATTGGTTAAGAGCACTGACTGCTCTTCCACAGGTCCTGAGTTCAATTTTCAGCAACCACATGGTGGCTCACAACCATCCATAATGGGATCTTTTTAAACACATATTTTCTGAGTGTCGTTCACAGTCCTGCATCTGAAATACCAGCGTACACTTTGTCATTTTCCTTTTTAGATAATAGTTCTTAGCGTCCTTCCTTCGACCACAGGAATTTATTTCTGTAAAGTAATAATATTTTCCTCTTGTCGTCCTTTTCCTATCTTTACTGACATTAATTTAATGTGTGGTGACTGGGCACTCCATGCTTTCATTATTCCAGTTTGGGGTTAAATAAATTCAGTTGTATTTACCTAATTGTCATATACTGGTCTACAGGGGCTTGATATGGTTACACATTCTTTCTTGTGTCACTGTAGGCTTTCTTAGAAAGTCGTAGCTGTTGTTCTTCGTAATCAAGTTCCTGGGCCTCTAGCTTCACAAACACCTAGAGAGCAGGGGGAATTCACTGTTAAGTATGGCTCCCATTGGGTGATTAGCCAATTTCTTGTTAGTCTCAGAGACTTTCTTCCTGGTGCCTGTCAGTACAGCTCTGACTGAGGCAAATATTTCTGATTATATCCTCTTTCATAGCTTCTACAAGTACTTCATGGGTTGTCACTGTGAGTGGCCTCGTCCCTTTGAGAGCAGCTGTCTGAATCCCACATTTCCTCTTCTTGGTTATTCTGTAATTTCAACAGAGTTCATCTTGTAGTTTCTTGAGATGAGTCACATTAATAATCTCCCTTCTCCCTTACCTCTCCTCCCCATCCCTTCCTCCTCCCTCTCCGTACCCCCTCCTTCTCCTCAACTTTTCTCTTCTCTTCAATACCTCCCTCCCCCACCCTCCCCTCCCTTTCCCTTTCTTCCTCTCTCCTCTCTTCCCCTCTCCCTCTTTCTTTTCCTTCTCCTCTCCTTCCTGTCCCCCACACTTCCCCCACCCCTCTCTCCTGCTCTCCCCTCCCTTCTCCTTTCCTCTCTTCTCCCCTCTTCCTTTCTCCTCCCCCTCTTCTGTTTTTCTCTTTCTGCTTCCTTCTTTCCCTCCATTTCTTTTGGAACTTGTCTGTATGAGAAAGTGAAAAGTGTGACTGTCTTCTCACCACAGCAGTCTGTCTGCATTTACAGTTCTCCAGCGGCATAGGTTTTTGCTGAAGACTGTAGAAAACATCATTGTGCATGTGCCAGGTTCAATGCTGCTGCTTAGATAGCTGATACTATTCTGGTTTTGTGTGATGAGCTCTATCTCTGGCCCCTGAACATTTGTAGCATTGTTAAGTACCGTTTCAGTTACAGTGGTGACTTTCTAGTCCCTTTGGTCTGACTCCCTTTCCTCCATTTACTTCATTTCCGAACTGTCGGGTTCAAAATAGTGTTGTGGTTTGCCCTGAAGTTATCTGTATTTTGATGCTAATTCCACTGCCCCGTGGACAGCTGCCTAGTCACTACTCAGGAATCAGGTGACTTCACCAGAACCTTCTCCCCATTGAATTTGTAAAGTACAGGTAGTGGCAGGTACAAGATAGAAGGAAGCCTGTCATTGGAGGAGAAGGAAGGATGGGCGGGAGAGAAGTTTGAAGGAAGAGGAGGAGACTGGGACAGAAAGGAGAGGAGAAGTGAGGGAGAGAGAGAACTGGTGGCAGGACAATATGGCAGGTGACGTTAATATTCCACGCTGTACCTTTACAGGTTGTTACAAATGTTCTTAAGGGATGGATGATGGTACTGGGCTTTGTATGTTTAGGACAGTAATTATATCTTACCAATTGAGTCAAAGATTATTGTTTTGTGTGTTCTCTTCTGTGAAGATTTGAGTGTAGCAGTGTGTGGCAGCAGGAGACACTGGGTCACCGAGGAGTTGGGATGTGTTTCCGCCAAGATCTTGGGGCACTGTGGTGCTGGACCTAGCGAGGTAAAAGACAACCTAACTTTTTTATTTTTTATATTTTTACAACAACAAAACGAACAGTGCTCTCTTACTTGGCTGCGTGAACGCTAATAACAAACCTGTACATTTTCATGTCTTGTAACCTATTTTCCACTTTCTCTTTAGATTATACCATCTGGGGGGGTCTCTCTTCTCTTTTAGAAAAAAATGTAAACACTTGACTGTAAAGAACTTGCTGTCGGAAGCACTACACACTGAATTAACAAAGCCACAAAATAAGCACTCGATCAGACTCAAAGTCCATGCAACTAGTGAGCGTCTACACAGTGAAAACAGTCATCCCGAGGCCGAGAGCTTCGTTTGGGATTTTGTAATTTCACAGTTTGTGAAACAAAAGCTTGACAGATAAAACTGGAAAAACCGTCAACTTATCTCTTCTTTCATAGCTTCCATACGTACTTTATGACTCATGCACACCTTTCCCGCATTCTGTCCTTCCTCCTGTTTCTATCTTATTTATTTACTTAAATAAAATAAAACGTATTTTTAAGTATGTGTTTTAGATCACCTTGGACTGGAGTTATAGGACATTGTGAGCTGTTCAAAGTGGATGTCAGGAACCCAACTGGAGTCCTCTGCCAGAACAGTATGAACTATTAACCTCTCTTAACCTCTGAGATAGCTTTCACCCACAGCCCTAAATTTCCTATTGACTTAGTTTTCTTCTCTCATGCTGTTAGTTTTCAAGAACCTTTAAATTAAAATCCTTCTCCCTTTAAACATGATATTCATCATATTCAATTTTTAGTATTAAAATCGAATGATTTCCTTTCTGTTTTTGTCTCTCAGTTTCTGTCTTTGTTTTCTATCTCTGTCTCTGTCTGTCTGCCTGCCTCTCTCTTTTGAATTGAATCAAGTCTTGCTACATAGCTCAGACTAGTCTACCTCAAGCTTACTATGTAGCCCTGGCTAGATATGAACTCATGAATTGCATGTCTCAGCTTCTTGAGTGCGGGATACATGTGCATGTTTTACTTTGCATCTCTTGGAGGTTTCTGATCCCGGGAATTGTGTGAATGCAGCGCTCCTGCTATCCTACATTCATCTTGTTCTGCATGACATTCTTATTTGCCTTCTCAGCTCTCAGTAATGTTACAGCTTCCACCAGCCTTGGCTGTTATTGATTATTTAAGAATGAGTCCTAAGATGTTGTTTAGAAACACTGTGTGTGGAGAGAGAGACCCAACCGCCTGGTCAGGTGGGCACTCCTGAGGCTGCAGAGCGGAAGAGACCACCAACACTGCTCACCCCTGCCCACATCCCTGGCCCAAGAGGAAACTGTATAAGGCCTCTGGGCTCCCGTGGGGGAGGGCCCAGGAGCGGCAGGATCCCTGCCACAGACACCGCCGGACCCAGAAGGAAACAGACAGGATAAACAGTTCTCTGCACCCAAATCCCGTGGGAGGGAGAGCTAAACCTTCAGAGAGGCAGACAGGCCTGGGAAACCAGAAGAGACTGCTCCCTGCACACACATCTCGGACACCAGAGGAAAAAGCCAAAGACCATCTGGAACCCTGGTGCACTGAAGCTCCCGGAAGGGGCGGCACAGGTCTTCCTGGTTGCTGCCGCTGCAGAGAGCCCCTGGGCAGCACCCCACGAGCGAACTTGAGCCTCGAGACCACAGGTAAGACCAAATTATCTGCTGCAAGAAAGCTGCCTGGTGAGCTTGGGACACACGGAAGCAGAATTTCTCTAGAACCGGGCACGTTCTGTGTTTACCGGAAGTCCCACACCCGCGGATCCCGGCCCGCAGCAGCTCTCTGCTCCCAGACCCGGTGAGAGAGAGACCCAACCGCCTGGTCAGGTGGGCACTCCTGAGGCTGCAGAGCGGAAGAGACCACCAACACTGCTCACCCCTGCCCACATCCCTGGCCCAAGAGGAAACTGTATAAGGCCTCTGGGCTCCCGTGGGGGAGGGCCCAGGAGCGGCAGGACCCCTGTGCCTAAGACACCACCAGAACCAGAAGGAAACAGACTGGATAAACAGTTCTCTGCACCCAAATCCCGTGGGAGGGAGAGCTGAACCTTCAGAGAGGCAGACAAGCCTGGGAAACCAGAAGAGACTGCTCTCTACACACACATCTCGGACGCCAGAGGAAAAAGCCAAAGACCATCTGGAACCCTGGTGCACTGAAGCTCCCGGAAACGGCGGCACAGGTCTTCCTGGTTGCTGCCGCTGCAGAGAGCCCCTGGACAGCACCCCATGAGCAAACCTGAGCCTCGGGACCGCAGGTAAGGCCAAATTTTCTGCTGCAAGAAAGCTGCCTGGTGAACTCAAGACACAGGCCCACAGGAACAGCTGAAGACCTGTAGAGAGGAAAAACTACACGCCCGAAAGCAGAACACTCTGTCCCCATAACTGACTGAAAGAGAGGAAAACAGGTCTACAGCACTCCTGACACACAGGCTTATAGGACAGTCTAGCCACTGTCAGAAATAGCAGAACAAAGTAACACTAGAGATAATCTGATGGCGAGAGGCAAGCGCAGGAACCCAAGCAACAGAAACCAAGACTACATGCCATCATCGGAGCCCAATTCTCCCACCAAAACAAACATGGAATATCCAAACACACCAGAAAAGCAAGATCTAGTTTCAAAATCATATTTGATCATGATGCTGGAGGACTTCAGGAAAGACCTGAACACACTTAGGGAAGCACAGGAAAACATTAATAAACAAGTAAAAGCCTACAGAGAGGAATCGCAAAAATCCCTGAAAGAATTCCAGGAAAACACAATCAAACAGTTGAAGGAATTAAAAATGGAAATAGAAGCAATCAAGAAAGAACACATGGAAACAACCCTGGATATAGAAAACCAAAAGAAGAGACAAGGAGCTGTAGATACAAGCTTCACCAACAGAATACAAGAGATGGAAGAGAGAATCTCAGGAGCAGAAGATTCCATAGAAATCATTGACTCAACTGTCAAAGATAATGTAAAGCGGAAAAAGCTACTGGTCCAAAACATACAGGAAATCCAGGACTCAATGAGAAGATCAAACCTAAGGATAATAGGTATAGAAGAGAGTGAAGACTCCCAGCTCAAAGGACCAGTAAATATCTTCAACAAAATCATAGAAGAAAACTTCCCTAACCTAAAAAAAGAGATACCCATAGACATACAGGAAGCCTACAGAACTCCAAATAGATTGGACCAGAAAAGAAACACCTCCCGTCACATAATTGTCAAAACACCAAACGCACAAAATAAAGAAAGAATATTAAAAGCAGTAAGGGAAAAAGGTCAAGTAACATATAAAGGGAGACCTATCAGAATCACACCAGACTTCTCGCCAGAAACTATGAAGGCCAGAAGATCCTGGACTGATGTTATACAGACCCTAAGAGAACACAAATGCCAGCCCAGATTACTGTATCCAGCAAAACTCTCAATTAACATTGATGGAGAAACCAAGATATTCCATGACAAAACCAAATTTACACAATATCTTTCTACAAATCCAGCACTACAAAGGATAATAAATGGTAAAGCCCAACATAAGGAGGCAAGCTATACCCTAGAAGAAGCAAGAAACTAATCGTCTTGGCAACAAAACAAAGAGAATGAAAGCACACAAACATAACCTCACATCAAATATGAATATAACGGGAAGCAATAATCACTATTCCTTAATATCTCTCAATATCAATGGCCTCAACTCCCCAATAAAAAGACATAGATTAACAAACTGGATACGCAACGAGGACCCTGCATTCTGCTGCCTACAGGAAACACACCTCAGAGACAAAGACAGACACTACCTCAGAGTGAAAGGCTGGAAAACAACTTTCCAAGCAAATGGTCAGAAGAAGCAAGCTGGAGTAGCCATTCTAATATCAAATAAAATCAATTTCCAACTAAAAGTCATCAAAAAAGATAAGGAAGGACACTTCATATTCATCAAAGGAAAAATCAACCAAGATGAACTCTCAATCCTAAATATCTATGCCCCAAATACAAGGGCACCTACATATGTAAAAGAAACCTTACTAAAGCTCAAAACACACATTGCACCTCACACAATAATAGTGGGAGATTTCAACACCCCACTCTCATCAATGGACAGATCATGGAAACAGAAATTAAACAGAGATGTAGAAAGACTAAGAGAAGTCATGAGCCAAATGGACTTAACGGATATTTATAGAACATTCTATCCTAAAGCAAAAGGATATACCTTCTTCTCAGCTCCTCATGGTACTTTCTCCAAAATTGACCATATAATTGGTCAAAAAACGGGCCTCAACAGGTACAGAAAGATAGAAATAATCCCATGCGTGCTATCGGACCACCACGGCCTAAAACTGGTCTTCAATAACAATAAGGGAAGAATGCCCACATATACGTGGAAATTGAACAATGCTCTACTCAATGATAACCTGGTCAAGGAAGAAATAAAGAAAGAAATTAAAAACTTTTTAGAATTTAATGAAAATGAAGATACAACATACTCAAACTTATGGGACACAATGAAAGCTGTGCTAAGAGGAAAACTCATAGCGCTGAGTGCCTGCAGAAAGAAACAGGAAAGAGCATATGTCAGCAGCTTGACAGCACACCTAAAAGCTCTAGAACAAAAAGAAGCAAATACACCCAGGAGGAGTAGAAGGCAGGAAATAATCAAACTCAGAGCTGAAATCAACCAAGTAGAAACAAAAAGGACCATAGAAAGAATCAACAGGACCAAAAGTTGGTTCTTTGAGAAAATCAACAAGATAGATAAACCCTTAGCCAGACTAACGAGAGGACACAGAGAGTGTGTCCAAATTAACAAAATCAGAAATGAAAAGGGAGACATAACTACAGATTCGGAGGAAATTCAAAAAATCATCAGATCTTACTATAAAAACCTATATTCAACAAAATTTGAAAATCTTCAGGAAATGGACAATTTCCTAGACAGATACCAGGTATCTAAGTTAAATCAGGAACAGATAAACCAGTTAAACAACCCCATAACTCCTAAGGAAATAGAAGCAGTCATTAAAGGTCTCCCAACCAAAAAGAGCCCAGGTCCAGACGGGTTTAGTGCAGAATTCTATCAAACCTTCATAGAAGACCTCATACCAATATTATCCAAACTATTCCACAAAATTGAAACAGATGGAGCACTACCGAATTCCTTCTATGAAGCCACAATTACTCTTATACCTAAACCACACAAAGACACAACAAAGAAAGAGAACTTCAGACCAATTTCCCTTATGAATATCGACGCAAAAATACTCAATAAAATTCTGGCAAACCGAATTCAAGAGCACATCAAAACAATCATCCACCATGATCAAGTAGGCTTCATCCCAGGCATGCAGGGATGGTTTAATATACGGAAAACCATCAACGTGATCCATTATATAAGCAAACTGAAAGAACAGAACCACATGATCATTTCATTAGATGCTGAGAAAGCATTTGACAAAATTCAACACCCCTTCATGATAAAAGTCCTGGAAAGAATAGGAATTCAAGGCCCATACCTAAACATAGTAAAAGCCATATACAGCAAACCAGTTGCTAACATTAAACTAAATGGAGAGAAACTTGAAGCAATCCCACTAAAATCAGGGACTAGACAAGGCTGCCCACTCTCTCCCTACTTATTCAATATAGTTCTTGAAGTTCTAGCCAGAGCAATCAGACAACAAAAGGAGATCAAAGGGATACAGATCGGAAAAGAAGAGGTCAAAATATCACTATTTGCAGATGACATGATAGTATATTTAAGTGATCCCAAAAGTTCCACCAGAGAACTACTAAAGCTGATAAACAACTTCAGCAAAGTGGCTGGGTATAAAATTAACTCAAATAAATCAGTTGCCTTCCTCTATACAAAAGAGAAACAAGCCGAGAAAGAAATTAGGGAAACGACACCCTTCATAATAGACCCAAATAATATAAAGTACCTCGGTGTGACTTTAACCAAGCAAGTAAAAGATCTGTACAATAAGAACTTCAAGACACTGAGGAAAGAAATTGAAGAAGACCTCAGAAGATGGAAAGATCTCCCATGCTCATGGATTGGCAGGATTAATATGGTAAAAATGGCCATTTTACCAAAAGCAATCTACAGATTCAATGCAATCCCCATCAAAATACCAATCCAATTCTTCAAAGAGTTAGACAGAACAATTTGCAAATGCATCTGGAATAACAAAAAACCCAGGATAGCTAAAGCTATCCTCAACAATAAAAGGACTTCAGGGGGAATCACTATCCCTGAACTCAAGCAGTATTACAGAGCAATAGTGATAAAAACTGCATGGTATTGGTACAGAGACAGACAGATAGACCAATGGAATAGAATTGAAGACCCAGAAATGAACCCACACACCTATGGTCACTTGATTTTTGACAAAGGAGCCAAAACCATCCAATGGAAAAAAGATAGCATTTTCAGCAAATGGTGCTGGTTCAACTGGAGGGCAACATGTAGAAGAATGCAGATCGATCCATCCTTATCACCCTGTACAAAGCTTAAGTCCAAGTGGATCAAGGACCTCCACATCAAACCAGACACACTCAAACTAATAGAAGAAAAACTAGGGAAGCATCTGGAACACATGGGCACTGGAAAAAATTTCCTGAACAAAACACCAATGGCTTATGCTCTAAGATCAAGAATCGACAAATGGGATCTCATAAAACTGCAAAGCTTCTGTAAGGCAAAGGACACTGTGGTTAGGACAAAACGGCAACCAACAGATTGGGAAAAGATCTTTACCAATCCTACAACAGATAGAGGCCTTATTTCCAAAATATACAAAGAACTCAAGAAGTTAGACCGCAGAGAAACAAATAACCCTATTAAAAAATGGGGTTCAGAGCTAAACAAAGAATTCACAGCTGAGGAATGCCGAATGGCTGAGAAACACCTAAAGAAATGTTCAACATCTTTAGTCATAAGGGAAATGCAAATCAAAACAACCCTGAGATTTCACCTCACACCAGTGCGATTGGCTAAGATCAAAAACTCAGGTGACAGCAGATGCTGGCGAGGATGTGGAGAAAGAGGAACACTCCTCCATTGTTGGTGGGATTGCAGACTGGTAAAACCATTCTGGAAATCAGTCTGGAGGTTCCTCAGAAAATTGGACATTGAACTGCCTGAGGATCCAGCTATACCTCTCTTGGGCATATACCCAAAAGATGCCTCAACATATAAAAGAGACACGTGCTCCACTATGTTCATCGCAGCCTTATTTATAATAGCCAGAAAATGGAAAGAACCCAGATGCCCTTCAACAGAGGAATGGATACAGAAAATGTGGTACATCTACACAATGGAATATTACTCAGCTATCAAAAACAACGAGTTTATGAAATTCGTAGGCAAATGGTTGGAACTGGAAAATATCATCCTGAGTGAGCTAACCCAATCACAGAAAGACATACATGGTATGCACTCATTGATAAGTGGCTATTAGCCCAAATGCTTGAATTACCCTAGATCCCTAGAACAAAGGAAACTCAAGACGGATGATCAAAATGTGAATGCTTCACTCCTTCTTTAAATGAGGAAAAAGAATACCCTTGGCAGGGAAGGGAGAGGCAAAGATTAAAACAGAGACTGAAGGAACACCCATTCAGAGCCTGCCCCACATGTGGCCCATACATATACAGCCACCCAATTAGACAAGATGGATGAAGCAAAGAAGTGCAGACCGACAGGAGCCGGATGTAGATCGCTCCTGAGAGACACAGCCAGAATACAGCAAATATAGAGGCGAATGCCAGCAGCAAACCACTGAACTGAGAATAGGTCCCCTATTGAAGGAATCAGAGAAAGAACTGGAAGAGCTTGAAGGGGCTCGAGACCCCAAAAGTACAACAATGCCAAGCAACCAGAGCTTCCAGGGACTAAGCCACTACCTAAAGACTATACATGGACTGACCCTGGACTCTGACCCCATAGGTAGCAATGAATATCCTAGTAAGAGCACCAGTGGAAGGGGAAGCCCTGGGTCCTGCTAAGACTGAACCCCCAGTGAACTAGTCTATGGGGGGAGGGCGGCAATGGGGGGAGGGTTGGGAGGGGAACACCCATAAGGAAGGGGAGGGGGGAGGGGGATGTTTGCCCGGAAACCGGGAAAGGGAATAACACTCGAAATGTATATAAGAAATACTCAAGTTAATAAAAAAAAAAAAAATAAAAAAAAATAAAAAAAAAAATTCAAAAAAAAAAAAAAAAAAAAGAAACACTGTGTGTACGTTCAAACTTGATGTTAGTGGTCTTTCTTGTAGGTAAGCTAGACAGAAGCCTAATTCTTGTACTGGGTACTGAGGCAATTACCCCCTCATTTACTTTTGAGGAAAAATAATGTATGCCGGTGATATAGAAAAGTGGGGGAAAGTCTAGAATGGGATTCCCATTCTGTGTGTAGTAGTCTTTCCCTAAATTGCCCTGATTTCACTGTGGGTCCCATCTTTGGGTTTGTTTGTTGTGTCTGACTTCTAGGCCTGGAAAGAGAATGTACCACACTCATCTGTTGAGTGTAGACAAGGCTAGTCTAGCTTCTGAGGGAATGGGAAGGTTGACATGCTTCTCACAGAAAGTTCAGTCTGTTACTGACTGTGTTTCCCATGTCTGTGTTTTAGCCACCTGAAGCTCTAGTTTGTGGCGATCACTCAGCTTCCTTGCTCTGCTCTTGTGCTTGCAGGCACCATCTTCTTCTTCCTTTGACCTTTATCTTCTGTTCTACATCTTCCAATATTTCTCTGCTTCTCAGTTTCTATTCCTTGATTTGGCTTTCCTTTTAAAACTGTTTAATGTTTATGTGTTAGGTATTTATGGACTTGTAAGAACTAAAATGCCAATCCACACAATTCAGCAAAAATTTCTTCCTCCTCTTTTTCCCTATTTCTATTAAAGCCTCGGGTCCCACTTTAACCACTGGACGCTAGAATGGTTGAATTGGGGTCTGAATAACCAGTTTCTTCTCTCTGGTTCATTCACTCAACTAACATGACCTGTTAATTGGTGCACATAGAGACTCTCTAGGATATAATTCGAATTAGATCACTTTGCTGATAAAATCTCCCGATATTTCCAAGAGAAATTCATGGATCATTTACCATTTGCCCAGATTTCAGTCTAACCTCTTACCGTGCTTCTCTATGAATGCATCTCTCATACAAATGGCTTAATTCATCGTCTATGGAAAATGTATGCCTGTCCTCTCATTCTTAGAATAATTTATTCTTCACATTCATTTAATCTTACTCATGCTCTCAGCTACTACGAGGGCTCTCTTTGCAGCCAAGCAGTTGAATAGAGATGATTTGTGTCAGTTTTATGCCCTATTTCTCTCAATGTAACATCTGTAGCTCTTTGTTTTCACATTTCTCTGCTAGTTTCTAACGTTCACCGAAGGCCATGATCCTGGAATATTATTGCCACACTGACTATGCCCAGGACTTACACTGAGGGTTCTCTAGATTTTTCTTTGGGAAAGAAAAAGGCTGTCTATCCCTTTTGAAAGAAGCAAGACTGAAATGAGATTCCATTGGCTAGCCAGAGTTTCAAAATTGAACTCTGGTTTCTGAGAATGTGTGTGTAGGCAAACCCTATCTTGGAAACAAAAGTAAGATTGGGCCTCAATTCTGTCAGGTATTTGCAGTGGATGAAGAACTAAGAAACTGTTTGGCTGATGGTCAAAGATCAAAGAAGTAGAGCCGCAGTAATAACAAGATTCGGCTTATTGATATGGGGCTCAGTGGAGCTGCTTAGTGGAATTTTCCTCATATTCCTTCATCAAAAGCAGGACTAATCTATAAGTTTACAGAGACATTGAAGGCTGCTGGTATAGCTCTGTGGTAGAGCATTTGCCTATGTCTATTTCTGGGTTTAATTCTCAGCAGTACAAATAGAAACACGAAAGCAAACAAGCCAACACAAGTTGATCCGCCTACACGCCAGATTCTCAGTGGCCCACATCAGGAGCTGATGGTGTTTGTATTATTGCTGTTCTTTGTGGTTTTGCTATGTAGCTTAGGCTGACCTTGAACCATGGTCCTCCTGTATCAGCCTTTAGAGTCCTGAGATTAGAGATTGACTCCACCTCACCAGGTGCTTCAGCAAACAACTGCAAATGAATCAAACCCTTTGCTTTGTGGAAGGCAGAGTCTCTTCTGAGAAAGCTTTTTTGAATGGAGCATGTGAATGCTGCTCTCATTCCAGGAAGGGTTCCTTAGTCTCTTAAGGATTCAAAGGTCACATTTTATGTACATAGGAAGGGTACACCACTGCTGTCATTTTGAGTTCTTGCAGAACGTTTTTTCATGTGTCTTGTTATAATAGTTCTACTTGTTTTATGCTATTTATAAAAATCTTAATTTATACCTTATATTGACTTATTTTACACTGTATATTCACTATTGGTTTAAGCATTGTGATATTTTTGTAGGCTAAAATTATTCCACATATTTATAAGTTGTTATCGCATAGGACAATAGTCATTCATCTTTGACACAATATTTTCTGTGTTGAAATACTAAGTTGAAGTGACTTAGGAAAAGTAAGACTTTAGTAGGGAAGAGAGAGAGAGAGAGAGAGAGAGAGAGAGAGAGAGAGAGAGAGAGAGAGAGAGGTGGGGGAGATTCTATCATTAAAACCTTATTTTAATAACCATATATATGTATACCTTTGTGCAACAATGATTAATTTATCTATTGTGTGACTTTGCATAGTCTCTTATATTTTTAAGAAATGACTTATTTTGCTAATGCAAGATAGCTACCCATGCAAATTAGATGGTAGTGGGGAATAAATAAGATGTGTATGAAAATGCTCTGGGATCATTAAAGCACATTAACCACTGAGCTTTGGGGTATTAATTTAGGCAAAGAAATGAATGAACGCCCTCTGCTTGGCAACTGGAGTCATTTTTCTCCTGCAGCTAAGCAGAAGATTCTTCCCTGACTTATTAATGAGACTGTCAGTGGAGTGGTTAAAGAAGGGTTGAAAGATTAGCTTGTCCTGCACATTTCCAATAGTCTGTCCAATATATTAGTGCAAGCACACTTTATTTCCAATCTTCTGTAATACATGCTTGCTCCAGGAAGCATCTCTCAACATATTAAAAAAATGGAGAGGTGGCTTACTAATTTATGAACATCCATTTACATATTTAAACCTACTGATATATTAACAGACAGAAGGACCTATTGAAAAGAGTCCTATGAAGGCTATGAGGGTTTAGAGAATTATGCTCTTCAGAGCGATAAATGCACAGTGATTCTTGGGAGATGGCTAAGTGATTAAGTACTGGCTGCTCTTCCAGAATACCTGGGTTCTATTCTTAGTGTCCACATGGGTGACTAAGAACCATTTATAACTCCAGTTCCAGAGGATCTGATATCTCTTACGATCTTTGTGGGTACCAGGTAGATGCATGTTACACAGATATACAAGCAGGAAAGATAGCCATACACATAAGTGAAAAAAAATACATCTTTAAAAACAAAATAGCATTTTGAACACATGGCTTGCATTTTTTTTTAGTACTATGCTTTTTAAATTTTAATTTGGGTGTTAGGTCAACCGTGTCCCCCTCTCTCCACATCTTCACCATGCTGGCTGCTGTACATCCATGCAGCAACTGAGAATCCTTGAAATGCACTATACAGGAATCCTCAGAGAGATGCAGAAGTTACAGCAGAACTTCTTCTGTTTATTCACTATAGTGATGAATGATAGTGATTTCTAGTCTCCCAATGTACTCAAGCAAACAGTTGCCTAAATATATGAGCTAAATATGAATAGACTTCATAATTCTATGTAACTTATTGTTTATGCTATGTAATTTATTTTGAAAAGATGTATAATGCCTTTGGAAATGTTGCTGCCCTTTGAAAGATTTAAACCCATATAATGAAAGTTGAAGTTCTTTCTAGATTAGGGCTGCTCACATCATGAAAAAATACAAAATATAGTCTCTCCATTTCTGAACCAGTTTCAAGTAGTCCATGCTGACCTTAAACTTTTTATATGGCCGCAGCTGACCTGGAGACCTTTATTTTCTGCTTCCACTTGTTATGATTAATGGTGTTAATTAATGATTAAGCATAACAGTTTTTATGTGGTGCTGGAGATGGAACTCAGGACTTCATGTATGCTAGGTAAGTACTTCGTTGACTGACCTACCCCTTCAGCTGTAGATCTAATCTTTAGATGAAATGACTGGAAGCATACAAGTGAATTTCATTCATTAAGAACCTGGTACGTGTGAGAGACTTTGCTAGGGAGTGTTGTTTACGTAACTCTGCTTTGTGGGAGAAGAGAGCAGGCAAAGGAGTGTCTTATTCTTGGAGTATTTACTACACTCTTGACCATGCACTGGTGTCTGAGGTCACTATTTTATAGTCTTTCCTCTGAGGCAGCAGGATGATGGGATGGGGTGGAGGAGGGGAAAATGGCTACATGAGAATGGCTATTATAGAGGAAACTGAGGTGGGAAGTAGACAGAGGGTCCATCCTGGGGATAGAGAGTCAGATGAGCCATGCTGAATTAGATGAATACATGGAAATTCTCCTCTGACTACTTTCTCAGTGAAATAGACTTCAGAGTAGGACTTCCTGCTACTAGGAGTCTTGAAATGTAGAGAGGGAAGAGAGGAGGACTCACTGGACCCAGGCTGAGTATTTTTACAGGTGATAAAGATGTGTTGCTTGGTTGAACCATCCATACATGGCTTGTACGTGGCTCACTACCATGGGCAACTTTAATTTTATCATTTTTTTTTCTATTTATCCAGTGGGGTCAATCTTAGTTTGCACTAGATAAAATTAGTACAACTCCTATACTTATCCAGCTGTTTTCATTAATAAAAAGAAGAATTAATATGCTCAGAATAATAAACAAACTTATTTCTAAGATGAAACGCTCCCATTTTACCAGCTACAGATTGAGGAAGAGGCCGTAACTGGGCATATGCCTGCTGCAGTCTTCAATCTTCCATCAGCCTCACTTTTCTGAAGATTTTTGTGCTTAGCACTGGGCTATCATAGAATGAAGGATGGGGAAGTTGGGAAGTTCTTACCTCATCAACACTGGGCTGTCTAATCTTCATTGTCATTTGAATGGATCTGGATTTACTGAGCAGGTCCACTTCTGGCCGTGTTTCTAGAAAGGGTTCATTGAGGAAAGACCCACCACAATATGATGCCATCTACAGTAGTTTGAATGAGAATGGCTCCTGTCTTAGTTAGGGTTATAACTACTCTGATGAAATGCCACAACCCAAAACAAAACAAACAAACAAACAAACAAACAGACAAAAGAAACTGGGATGAAAGGATTTATTTCGCCCACAATTCTACCACCATCATCCAGTTCATCATCAAAGCAGTGAGAGAAGAAACTTCGACCAGACAGAAACCTGGAGGTGGGAGCTGGTATAGAGATCACATAGGAATGCTGCTACTGACTAGCTCCTTTTGGCTTGCATAATCTTCTTTCTTATAGAACCCAGGATGACCAGCACACCCACAGAGTGCTAAGCCCCTCCCACATCATTCATAAAAAATGCCCTATAGCCTTGCCCGATCTTAGAGAGAAACATTTTTTCAACTGAAGTTCCTTCCTCTCAGACACATATAGCTTGTTTCAAGTTGACACAAAACTAACCAACAAAGCTCCTATAGGTTCACATACTTCAATCATTGGTTCCTGGATGGTGGAATTGCTCTGGGAAGGTGTATTACTGGGAGTGTGTCCTTGTTGGACGAGGTTTGTTACTGGGAGGGGGAATGAGCTTTAAGATTTCAAGAGCTCACTTAGCTCCCTCTTAGCTCTCTGTCCCATGCCTGTGAATCAGGATTTACGTTCTCAGCTCCGGCACCTTGCCTGCTGCCATGCTCCCATTGCGATGGTCATGGACTCACCACTTGAAACTGTCAGGCCCCAATTAAATGCTTTGTTTTATAAGTTACCTTGGTCATGGTGTCTCTTCCCAATAATAGAAAAGTAACGAAGACATCATCTTATAGACTGGGCTCTTGGATTGAATCAAAGCTAGAGAGGAAGGAAGGCTGTCAAGCACCAGCACCAGCATTTCTCTTTCCTATGACTTGTCATCCACCCAGATGTTATCAGCAAACTCCCACCTCCATTCCATCCCCCAGCACCATGGGTACTACCCTCTCAAACTGGAAATCTTTTTTTTTTGAAATGTCTTTTTATCAGGTATTTGGTTGCAGCAATGAGCAAAGCAATGAATGCAACACTCACTCAGGAGCTGGCACACCTTGCCCATGGTCCTGTGACCTGTTTTAGCAGACCTGACCTTCACCTGTGGGAGCTTGTGGTTTTGTATGAGTGTGAAGGGAGGGAGAGTTTTCAATGATTTCATATATGTGGAGAGTAAATGAATTCCTTTCCAATATTCTGTGGCATAAGTGCCCCCAAATGAGTCTTTTTCTATTGGATTATAGAGAAGAAAAGGAGAAGGAAAGAGAAGAAAGGGAGAGGTGGAGGGAGAGCTCCCCACACAAAAAAAAGGTGTTGGTTTGAAGTCTGGGGACAAAATGAGCTGGAGCAACAGACCACGACTAGAGTGGCCCTAGCAGGTCACTGAAGGACTGGAATAGCAGCAGCAGGTTCTTGGTGTCCTCATTCAAACCATGGCAATGCTGGACTCTTGCACTGTGTTCGCTAAGTGGCCATGGTTTTATGGCTGCACAGACTTGTCCTGATGTCCAAGGGCAGCCTGAGTTAATCATGGAGCAGCTCCAGATAATCCATCACGCAGTCAAAGGTGAGTGCTCCCCTCTCCTCCTCCAGCCAGATTGGCCTCATTCATCATTCTGTACATCCCAAGGCACCACCTCCCTACAGTCTCCTAAATCTAAGCTCTTGAACTTAGTCTCTGTTATTTTTTCTCCCATCCATGTATCCAATCCATCAATGTGAAGTCCATGCAAGCTTAAATAAATCCTTTTCCTCTCCACTGCTACCAGTATTTTAAGTCACAATAATTTCTCATTTGTAGCCTTGTAACAGCAATTGTACTACATTGATTGGTTTCATTACTATAATGAAAAGCCGGAGTTGGGCTGCTTTATAATTCTGGAGGTGCAAGGTCAAGAAGTCTCATTGGATGACATTCTCTTGCTGTGAGTCTCTGCAGGTGCAATTGAGCACCACACGGTAGTAGACATCGAATATGGATGTCTACACATTTGTCTGGTCTCTCTCCTGTTCTTTTGAAGCATGAGGATTTATTTATAGAGTTTTCACCTGAAGGACCTTATCTAACTTTGGCCACCTCTCCAAGGTCCTTTTATATTCATTTCTGAATTGTATTTACCGTCTGTGAATGCCTCTGGGTGATACTTCAAAATGAAGACCTTGGGAGCAGAAGGTATATTCAGAACATAGCCAAGTACTTCTGTCTCCATTTCCACATAAACCTGATTCCTTTCTATTTAGCCAAGAGATGATTTTGAGAACATAATTTAGGATAGCTATTGGTTTAATTACTGTTATTTTGTGATATATTTATACCATTATCATACTATATTGTTGTATTATGTTTTATATATAGCATAGATATTTATAATATTTTTTGAGATAAGTTCTCACTTGGCATCCCTGAACGGCCTGGAACACAGTACGTAGATAGGGTTGATTTCACACTTATGGCTACTCTCTTGCCTCTTCTTCCCTGAGTGCAGGGATCAGATCTGTATAATGTTTTCATTCTTGTTTTAAAGCCTCACTCACTCCCTTAGAACACAATCCCTTCTTTTGCCTTGGTCCCTCATGTTCTGTGACTTTTATGGCCAGCCACACTGGCTGACATTTACCCTTTAGTCCTGCTAAAGGAACATTATTGGGATTTGGGAAGACAATTTCTTGGGTCTGGATCATCCTGATTTCTTCACAGATCCTGTGTTACTAAATTTTCAACCCAAATGCTCTCTTGTCTGACAGCCTGATGCAAACCAGCCTTATGTCACTGCCCATGCATAGTTTATGATCTCACCTGCTTAAGTCTCTGACATAGCATTGATGATTGTTTCTGGATTGCTTGTCCTGTTCTGTTTGTCTGTGGTGTGTTTGTGTGTGTGTGTGTGTGTGTGTGTGTGTTTATGTGTATATGTGTGTATGTACATATGTATATGTGTGTATATGTAGGTACGCACTGTATATTTGTGTGTTTGTTTGTATATGTTTGTATGTGTATGTATATGTCTGTATGTGTGTATGCATGTATGTATGTGTGTATATGTATGTCTGTATGTATGTACACATGTTTGTATGCATGTGTATACATATATGTGTGTATGTATGTGTGTCTGATTTCCTGTGTGTTTGTGTGCATGGTTTATTCACATATTTTGCTTACTTGGTTATAGAGGTAAAATTCACTGGAAGTACAGTGCCCGTTCTTACATGGTTTCACTTTTTGTTCTTTCAGTTACCTATCGTCAAACCCAGCCTCAAAACTATTAAATGGAAATTTTCAGAAATAAACAACTTATACCTTGTAAATGGCAGGACATTTGTGTAGTGTGGTGGAATCTAATGCTCTTCTTCTCAGGATATGAATAACCCCTTTGCTTAGTTCATCCATGTTACAAGTGCAACCCAGCCACTTGTCAGTGAGTAGCTCTTTTACTTAAGTTGACTGCCACAGAATCACAGTTTGTTTAAAAAGCAACCTTCATTTTACCTAATACTGGCCGCAAAGTCCAAGTGTGTCGATGTTTACAAGTCAGAAACTAAACAGAAGACTTCCTTTAAGTGAAAAAGTCTATGAATAGTCAGATGAGGGAGAAACAGTATATGTGTGGTTTCTTTTAGAGCACAGAGTTAAAAATGTTCTATTTTCTTATTCATTGATGTTGCTTTCTTTATGTATTAAATATTTCCACAGGTGCGCACATATAGGAACAAAAATCATACTATATACAAGGTTTGACATATTTATGGTTTCAGGTACCCACAATCCCACCGCCAAGGGGATATGACCACCAACTTTTGTGGTGTCCTTGTTTATAATTGTTCCCCTGACACCTTCAGCAGAGGCTGTGCTTGCTGCAATCCCAGTAACTCTTTGCCAATGTTCATTAACTTCCTGCAACTTTCTCTTCAATCATGTTACACAATGTTCACAAGACATGGCTTTGTGATATGAGAATATTTGTTAATATTTTCAATAAAATATTTTGGTAGTTGAGGTAAAATCAGTGTCCTTCATTCCTTACTTTGTTAAGTTTCTCAAATGTGCTCTATTCTGAGACTGTCTTCTCAAGACTTCACCATTCAGCTCTACTCATGCGTGCTTCCTTGGATGGGATTATTCACAAGCTTTTACTGAACATTCAGGCCTGTTTTTTTTTTTTTATCCAGATGGTCCACCACGTACTTCCATGAGATAACGTTACCAATTCATTACCTGTTATTGTCCCTGGTAGACAATAATGTAAGCTCTTTATTGTCTTGTATGCCACAAGTTCAACTTTGTGGTAAAATATTCTACTGATCAACATGGTGACGGTTCTCCCTTAGTCTCCTAGCAAAGATGAAGGAGAGGACTCACAAAAAGCAGTTGGAGTCCATCTCCTTCCTCTTCAGGGAAAACTAAGAGGGGTTGTTAGAAAAGCTGAGATTGTCTGGAAGATGCTCACATTTACATGACTTTCATGTAGTAAGTTTGTTAACATCACAAGCAGATCTCTCCACTCCCAATGGGGAGCATTTCAGTACCACAATGGTTAATCTTGATTGTCAGTTGTATTTAGGATCATTTAGGAGACAGAACCCCGTGGGTTTCTGTGAAGGTTTCCAGAGAAGCTTTTGTGAAGAGGGTAGATCCAAACACAATGTGGGTAGCACCATCTCATGGGCTTGGGTTGGAACCAGATCAAAGGGAAACTGAGTGCTAGAACTTATCACTCAGTTAAGAGATAAGTATCAGACACTCCTGACAGGTATCAGAGACCAGCTGCTGTCCACTCCCACTCCCATGCTCTCTGGTGATGACAGACTGTATCCACTCTTAAGCCATGAGCCCAATAAGTCTTTCTTGGTAAAGTAATGAATGCAAGGGTATTAAGGAAGGCTGAGTAGATGGGTCTATAAGAAAGCAACATGGGAAGATGCAAACACTTAAGATTAGAGAAGGGTCTATTACGGCTTTATATTCCTGTTTCAAGTCGTCTGTCCTTTTCCCCAGTTAACACAAATGAACAAAACAAATTCAAAAGGGCTCATCTTTAACAGACAAAAATGGGGTCTTATTATTTACTTGTTGTTGTAACAAAATTCCTGTCACAAGAGACATAAAAGTAGAAGGGTCTATTTTAGCTCATAGTTCCAGGATACCTGTCCATCATGTTGTGTCCAGAGCTTGATCCCAGTCTATGGAATGCTTATGCTCACATCGATTATGATTATGTAATGTAGGTAATCCTTCATAGGAATACCAAGAGAATTGTTTCCATGGTGATTTCAGATCTTTTCAAGTTGGCCTTTAAGATTAATCGTCACATGAGGTTTGAGCACTAAGAAAACTGTTATGATGAGATAGACTGCTGGTTTTTCAAAAGACTCTTAGCTAAGCAAAACCCATTTAATGCCAATATTACCGGTTGCTGTTGTTTGTACCTCTAATCAGTAGGATTTACATTTTACATTACCAACTACTTTCATGGCACAAATTCAATGACTCCAAATAAAAAATGGCTCAGCATTCCTGGTTGTCAGGGTTGATGTTTCATGTCTTCTTGCTTCCCTGGAAACTTGAAGGGCCAAGGGATTTTGGCTCTAGACTCAAGCTCTGTGGTGAGCATTCTTCATATCATTGTACTCTCATTTTGTTTCACATCTGAGTACTAAGTTATTTCTGCAGTTTCTTCTAGATCCCCAAGAAGCCCTGTTCAAGTCCCTAAGCCTTCATTTCTATTTTCTTCCTTGCCAACAGAGACTGAGAATTTTACTTGGGTCCAATCAAAGCCTAGCTTTCTGCAAATAGACTTCTGGGGTATTAGTTGTCTTTAGTGGGCTTCTTCTTATAGCTCATCATTAACTCTTATGCAAATGTGGCAGACAGGATATTGTTTCTCTGGGCCAACCTCATGGTGGGCATCATTCAGGAATTTAGGAATGTATCTGTCTTCATATTACCAAGCAGTCTCTTCAGGGGAGGTGAAATAAAAATCATCAATTTGAGGAAATCATCAAATAAGAATTCTTTGAAAGCTTGGTCTGTCAGAGCTGACCTGTTCTCATCCAATTCACAAGATGGCTACTTCTGTCCTAAACACCAAGGCAGAAGGACTGAGGTGGTACAAATAACTAGTGCTTTATGTGTTTGTCGCGTGTTGTCTATGCATCATTACTTTGCAGTTGGAAAATAAAATGTGTGTATAAAAGGTTTAAAGAGACGTGAGCTCAATAGCAGTATCATTCGGTAGCTGCTTGTATGTACATATGTCTTGCTCTAATATAATTCTATAAACACTCTCATTTATAAGTTAGAAAGCCACTTGAGTGGCTTTGATCTTTGAGTCTTGATTTTTCAACCCAGCAGAAAATTTGTCTTCGAAATTCCTTCCTATGGCTAAAAGTATAATTAGCCTGAAAACAATTTGTCCCAATGACAAACTGACACCCGTTAAGAGGAAGAACATGAACGAATTTATGCTTCTTTCATTAAGGAAAAGGATCTGTCCTGACACATACTCAATATCAGAGTGCTTGCCATTCTTCCCATTCATTTATTTATTGGATTTATGAAGAATTTTCTCCTGTACTGACTCAATTTGATTTTTATTCAGCTTTATGTATGTCATAGTTCATATTTGTCTTCTGAAGATATCAATCATGGATAGATTTGATTCGGTAAGAACATACTCCTCTATTGTCCATCCTCATACATACATTGTATGTGGATGGCAGGGGGAGTTAATGCATTACCACAAGATTCTGAACTCATATTTGAAGGCCTTTGCTGTTTAGTGTGTTAATTGTGTCAAATAACAATACTGCAAAGTAGATAAACTTACAGTGTTTGGGATTCTTTTTTTTTTTTTTTTCCGGAGCTGGGGACCGAACCCAGGGCCTTGCGCTTCCTAGGCAAGCGCTCTACCGCTGAGCTAAATCCCCAACCCCGTGTTTGGGATTCTTATTTTTCTTCTTTTCCATAGACTTCAAATATTGTTGCTCCATATGCAGATTAGCAAAAATATGTAAGTGAAAGAGATTTGTATCTTTTCTTCTCTATCAGTTGGAGCTGGTGTGTGTGTGTGTGTGTGTGTGTGTGTGTGTGTGTGTGTGTGTGTGTGTGTTGTTGGTTTGTTTTGTTTTGTGATATGGTGTTACAAAGTAGATCTGGATAGTCTGGAACTTTTCATGTAAACCAGGTTGTCCTCAAACTCATAAAGATCTGCCTGTCTCTGTCTCCTGAGTGCTGGGAATGAAGGTGTTTACTACCACACTCAGCATACATACTTTATATTTAACTTGCCTCACTGAACAGATGAACTTGAGGCAGCCTATTTTTCTTTAGGGCTTAAGTGAACAGTGCTGGAATTCTAGATGTTTCCACTCACCAGTGGGAGGATGGGAAACACAATAGCCAGTGAAAAGACAGAGGCCTGATGAGGTGCGTTGACACTAATGTGTGAGAGCTTTATAAAACAAAGCAGAAGAGTGGAACATAGACTTTCATTGGTCATGCCTTAAGTGATAAAAGAACCAGAATCCTTTGAAGTCACAAGCTGGGCTCAGTTGCTCATGTCACTGTGTAACAGGGGTTAGTGATGATAGCTGTGGCTTCTGGTTCTGAAAGATGGCTTTCCATAAAGCGTTTTGTAGTTGATAATGTACAGCATCATCTCATGGATAAAGAGGTCATGATGTTGGTGTCGATGAGGATTCTGAACAGGAATGCGTTCTAAGGGTGTGGTGGTTTGCATGGGAATGGCTCCCATAGGCTCAGTTCATATGTTTGGATACTTCACCCTCAAATGATGGGACTGTTTGGAAAGGATTAGGAGGTGCAGCCTTGTTAGAGGAGGTGTGTATCTGAGGGTGAGCTTTGCATTTCAAAATCTCATGCCATTCCCACTTGGCCGTCTTTGGGCTAACTCCAGTCATGCCTGCAGTGCCGTAATGATCACCCTCTGAAACTGTAACTCCCTAATAAAGTTGTTGATAAGATGTCTTGGCCATGGTGTCTCTTCACATCAATAGAAAAGTAATGAACAGGCAATATTTTAGATTCTATTTTCCTTTTATATATTTTCATTAATTGTTGGTATTGTTTTTAGTTTTTGAGATAGGCTTTCTCTAAATTACTCAGGCTGGTCTTCAAATGACTGTGCAGGAAACAGGTCTCCAAGTTGTGACCTGCCTGTGTCTGCCTCCTGAGTAGCTGGGATCTCAGCTCTGTGCTATTCCTCCTGTCTATCTTCTATGTTTCAAGAACTTTTCTGAAATGCTCACATATTTGGGGGACCCAGTTTCTGAGAGTAGGTGCCCTAAGTCTGACTGGGAAATGGTCCTTGTTCTCCTTTTAATCTTAAGTCCACTGAGTTTAGATCAGAGCAACCATGAAATGAAGGTAACCTTTACAACTTCTTATAGCTTATGGCTGACCCCCCATCTCCTCCAGCATCTGGTATAAAAGCCTGAAGATGGAGATCTACATTGCTTTTAAGAGCATATTGCTGCGCTGAGCTGGAAATGGCAGTGCTTTTAATAAGGCACGAATGACACACATGCTGTCAAAATGTTAATTTTGTGGTCCTTCACTTAGAGCAGTGGGGTGTTTTGGTAAATAATATTTAAATACAGAGCAGTAATTAAGTTAAATGGACACGCCTGGTGACAGTCTGTTAATGTACCTTTCTCTTCATCGTGGAATTTGGCCTTCAGTGTCCAAGCGGGAAAGAGGAGTCGCTATCACGTGTGCTAACAAGGGATGTAGTGGAGCCTTGGCAGCTGCTAATCAGCTGGACATGCCTTTTGGGTGTTGCTGGAAATCACATCGAGACTGTTTTATTCCATTATTAGTACTGGGGTGAAAGGGAATACTAGGCATGCACTCTTCCTGAGAGTCCCAGGTCTAGCCCTCCCCCCTCCCTCCTACTCCCCCACTCTGTCTCACTGCAAGACACAGTTGTATTTGAACTTTTGACCCTCTTTTCTCAGCTTCCTGAATAGGTAAGATTCCCTCACCTCCAATTTTATGGAAATAAATCAATTTGCATATGAGTTTCTTAGAGAGACGCTAATATTCTCTAAGATTTACCAAGAACATCAGTCTCAGACTTGGTTCAATTTAGTTTGTGGATTTAACATGCCGATTTGCCGATTAAATACGAGGGAGGAGAGAATTTAATTACCAAGTTTTCCTTTATGTAAACCGTTTTGTATTTTAAGTATACGCATTCTGCAAGTTCTCTTTTTACAGACAGTTTTAGGTTGGCTGCTGAAGGAGGGAGAGGATAAAAGAAAGGAGAGAAGGTTAGAGGGATGTGTAGGGAATGGAAGGCTGAAAGGCTGAAAGGCAGAGTTTAGTAAGAGGGGTGGGGGAAAGAAGTGTACGGAGTTCTGGATCCTGGCCACTAGAGGGCAGGGCAGCACTGGGTAGAAACGCCATCTTTAGCGAGTTACAGTCTCCCATTCTACCCCTCTGAAAAGAAACCTAGGGCTGAAAAAAGAGAAAGGGAAGAGGGAAGGCATGGAGGAAAATAGGAATGAAGGGAGTGCAGTCGAATGCAAGACAAGTTTCTTTTCAGATTCAAGCAAAAGGAAGAGAGGAAGGATCATTTTCATGTACCTTGACAGACTTATAGCAAATGTCACCCATGCGCCCTGTGGATGGCAGGGACTGAACGAATACTATTTGTTGCTGGTTTAAAAATTTCCCCCTCTTCTTCCCAGAAATGCTCAACCTTAACAATAGATTTTTCCGAGAATTGTATGGGAAGTATAAATAGCTGGCTGCGACTACAGTTTGAGATTTTGATGCTGCTGTCTGTTGAACTGTTTCTTCGGCTTTTGGGTTTTACGGAGAATTTTTTCCCCTAAGTCTCCGACTCAGACAACTGAAATGTTCTTTTTTCCCCTTTTTATTTTTTCCCCAGACAAATAATTCAAAGACCTGGTATTTTTCTTTACATAGAGCACATCGACAATAACAACTAATGGTTTTAAGTGATTCCATTAAAATCCACACTAAAGCAAGATGCAGTACGTCACAATGACCCCTCCTTTTTAAAAAGGTTATCCCCTGTTTTAATGACTGCTTTGATCTACATGGCATGGCATCTTAAAATTCAGAAACGGACGTCTCCGAGTTTAGGTTTAGAAACAAGACACGCGGCTTTTAGTACAACATATTTGAGAGAATCGTAAAGATGGCATCCTGTTAGGGCTTAGTAAGAGATGTGCTGAAAAGGCTCCCGCTGTTCAGCGAAAATAGCTGCTCCCATCTTCAGTATCTAAAAACTGCGTGCGTGTTCTAGTCAATCATTACTTAAAAATTAAGACACTGCTGGGGACCCAGAGATAAAATGTGTAGGGAATGTTTTTGGTGAATGTTTTAAGATTGAGAGAAAATCTTTTCAGAAAGGAATTTGACTGTAGGTGTTTCTTGCTTTAAGTAATAGCTGTACCCTCCGAAACATATCTGTCAATCGATTTGTTTCTAAATGGAATTACGTTTTTTTTTTTATTGACTCATGAAAATTTCAGAAGTGCTTTATCTTTATTATTTTCCAGTGATGTCTACATTTAGCTTTGAGGTTTTTTCTTCCTTCCAAGTAAACAACAGGAAAACACCCCAGAAGCCCAATGCTTGTAAAATGCAGGCCTCGGTTTCGGTAGTCTGCGAACAGGTTCTCTGCCTTCCTCAGCAGGGACTGAGTTTTTGGGCAAAGCTAAGTCCGTGCCCTGTGTAAGCAGAGGTCTTGGTTATAGTAGCATGCAGACTGCTCTCTGGCCGCATTTAAGACACCTAAGCCACCGTTTCTAGCCCTCCCTTCCAGTCTTTAGTGCTATGCAACAGCTGTCTGTTCTTTAGTAGGGAAAATGTCTAAGAGAAAAACAGCTTGTCCTGTCTGTGACAGACAGTCTTCTGCCATCTTTCCCTCATTAGCAGAGGATCATGTCATCGTGACTTTGCCAGGAAAGAGCAAGAATGCTTTTTTCCTGGGATCAGGGCATTGAAGGCTTGGGAAGAGTCTTCTTCAAGGCTACTATGTTTGTTTTAAATTCATAACATAACCCATTTCCTAAAAGGAAAGGATGGCAGAATTTCAAAACTGCTTGGTAAAATATAAGTATTTAAACCAAGTGTTTGGTGGCTAGAGACTTTTCTTCCAAAAGAATTTGGGATATACTAACACTGGGTAGAAAAAAAAATAATGACAAATATATATCTCTCACCACCTTTATATGCAGGTAAAAATCAACTTAAACACACAACTTGGATAGTTCATAAATGTCAAGTTTTTTTTAAGTGAATCTAAATTTTATGAATTCAAAATTTTGTCACGTAGCTTGTGTGTACTACACCTAGGCTGGACTGGCCAAATGTTGACTATGGTTGTCATAGAACCAAGGCTGAGCCAATTAGGATTCACCAGTCTTCTTTCTTTCTTCACACAACTGTCTCAGCATGGTGCTACAAGTTTTTCATCCCAGCTAAGGAGGTAGAGGCAGATGGAGCTCTGTGAGTAAAAGATCAGCCTGTGTCTACATAGTGAGCTCCAGGACGGACAGCATTACCTAGTGAAACTCTGTCTCAAAAGACAGAAAAACAAAACAAAACAACAGACAAATCAAAGATGGTATTTGTGACTGTGTCAGAGCTCCCCAATAAATTAACACAGCCAAAGTAGAAGAATGTTGTTTAAATTTATTTGAAAGGCTACTATATTAATTTTACTATCATTATTTCTGTTATTATTTCTATGAGTAAAACATATTTGTTATTTCACTTGACATAATGTTCTCTGGTTCCACAGGAGGATTCAGACAATGGAATACAGATATGCAATATCCCATTGCATATCTATAATATATTTTTTGTCTATTCACCCAGATGGTTCTACATCCAGGTATTATGACTGGCACTACATGTAGTGAGCAGACATGTAAGCATCTTCCCTTACTCTGACTTCATTTCCTTTGAAGATACACTCCAAAGTGGGATAGCTGGATCACATTGTAGACCTATTTTGAGTTTTATTTTTAAAGAGCTTCCAAATTAGTCTCTATAATAGTCATACTGTAATTCACATTAGTGATCACCTGAGCAAGAATTGGTATTCAGCATGTATAAGGAAACCCCCTCTCCCAAACTTAAACCCACATAACGATTAAAATGGGTAAGTGAGCTGGGCAGAAACTTCATAACAGAGGAAATAGGAAATACAAATAATAATTTTCTTCCTGGCTAGTGAGTAACAGACAGATTAATTAAATTATCCATGTTAACACAGCTAATTAGCAGAGAAGCAAGGAGTGTAACCTCTGTGAGTTCCGGAGGTCACACCCTCAGCTGCGCACCATTTTAGGAGAGGTATTGACCCAGTGTGTATGCTTTCAGCAAAATGGCACCAGGGATAGGCGTTAGAACGACTGATCAATTTTGATTGAACCATTCATATTGCCTCACTTTCACGCCCACAACTCCTGGCCCATAATTTAATTTGCATTTTGCAATTGTAATTTTCATTGAGTCTAATTAAAAATATTTCAAGATTTCTCACATTTGCCAATTTTGAGAAATGCTTTGGCATTTTTAATGAGACATGTTCAAAACAACTTTTAATATAAGAAGAGGGAAAGCCTTTTAGCATTTACTGACGGAAAATTACCAGAAGGAAGCATTTCTTTTAGTCCAGCCATTAATCAGGCATGAAGCTGCAGCCGGGTCTTTCAGACTATCCGAGATACTGACGGACATACGATAACATGACTTGAGCCCTTTCATCGTTTAACCAAATTTTGTGACCCTCAAAGGTCAACATGATGAAATCATTATTTCAGAAACTCCTGTCAACAACCCTCAGCATTATATGATTCACTTATTTTGTATCGGTATCTGAAGAAGAGTTGGAAGTTGTAGTTGTTTAATCATGCATTGATTTTTCTCTAAGTCAGTTTTGGGGTAGGGCTGATTATCTATGTACTTTTGTTTGTATGGAACTATCTGATAAAGCTTAGGATTGACATAAACCATTGAAGGGCGGTGAAACGAAAGCAGTGGCTAATTCTTCCTCTGGACATGATAAATACATACAAATACATACAATTAAGTACTTAGAAACATTGCACTTCTCAAGTCCTTTAATGTCACAGGAAACAGTGTTCTTGTCTGCAGGAAGCTCAGGATATGTTTGTGTCACAGCCACAGACACTGTGAAGGTATTGACCATTGCTGTCATCTTTCTGGGCCAGACTGTGGTTATTTTGTTTTGTATGTCTCTCTTTTGGTATAATACTCTGTTCTATTATTTACACACACACACACACACACACACACACACACACACACACACACACACACACACACACACACACATATATATGTGATATTTGAAACAATCAAAATCAGCCTTTTCTCCATTCATATACCCTTTCCAACCTCTGTAAATATTCTACCTCCAGCTTGACAATTCATATTTTCCAAATGTGGGAAGAATCCATAGTTCTTATACTCCTGGGTCTGACTTATTTCAGTTGACATATTATCCTATAGGTCTATCCATGTTGCTCCAAATAGCAGGCTCTCTTTTGTAGATGAAAAATATTCTATTGTGTAAATATACACCATGTCTTTTGCATCTATTCAAGATTCTGCTGTTTCTAACATAGTAGTATGTCTCTTGATCTCATTCTTTCCTCTACGTAGGGCTATTTCACAACCTCATCAATAAGGATGCAGGCAGGGAACAGATGATGGTGCATCCCACTTTACTCCCACTTCTTGAGTTTTTTTTTTTTTTTTAAGGCTCCAGCATTCACGTTTTCCCTGGAATTTAAAAGTGGGAGGAGGAATAGGCACAGAGGGATTTATTCACCCTTTCCAGCCTCCAGAGCACCTTGATTCTGAAGACCAGAAAGCAGTCACAGATAGGAAATCAAATTTCTTTTCACATATCTTAAGTTTTTCACCACTTGTCGCAGCAAGGGCAGAGAGAGCTGGGGTAGCAGAAGTGGTGGGAACAGATGGTGTATTAGAAAGGGCAGGCAGAGAGGGGCCTCAGTGAGCCAGTTCGTTTTCACAAGTTTCTATCATAAGAAAATTTCCTCAACCCCAGGGCACACGCGCCTGATCCTGTTGGGAAAATGCAATCTTCGCTTGTCTGCTGTCTCACCTTCCACTGCTGACCTTCGAGACTCCAGATGCTATTTTATTAAAAAAAAAAAAGATCCGACTGCCCATCTCCTACTTCAGATGCAGCTGGGATCCAGAGAAGCCCTGTTACTGATGACTCCTAGCTGCTGCTTACTGTTTGTGACACCCGCAGGGCATCCTACTAGACTTTGTTGACCTGACTTCCCATCCCAGTGCTGAGGCCGAATGCATGGATTTAACTCAGAGGAAGCTACTGAGGAGTCAGCTGCTTTCGGGCATTATTGTGGCACTGACATTTATCCAAAGCCCAGCCTTCTACCTCTTGCTTGTAATTTAAATACTTAATAATATATTTATATAGCTCCTATTATTACATACCAGACATTGCCATAGTTAATGCTTTGCTTTAATGTTCTATTATAGCCATGAGTACACACATTAGACACACACACACACACACACACACACACACACACTTTGTTCTCATGCTTCATGTGATAAAGGGAAGAAACAAAATTTAGCAACTAGTTAACTAAGTCAATAATCCATTTCGAAGAGTGCTGGAAGTGCATGTAATTAGTAATTGAGGAAAATGGAAAACCTAGGGTGACAGTGTTAATCAGAGAGGAGTGTACAGATACGCAGTGAACGCTTGTCACCCAAACCTCCACAAAGTACCTTCTGTTTTATCACATTCTGCTGTCACCATCACTGCCAATTAGAAAAGTCTGCAACAGTAGCAAGACAGAAATAATACATACCAGAAGTTGCTAGGACACATCTGTACGTACGCATGGCATTTGGAACAGGGAAGGAAGCATTCATTGTAGTTCTTCAGTGTGTACAGTCTCGGTTCTAACGCCTCGGGTGTGTTGTGGTCAATAACTCTAGGTCTAATACCTAGAATATTTGCTCATAGTAACACCAGGATTATGCTGATCTGTGCGAATAGAAAAGGCCTGAAGAAAATGACAGCTAGTTGCAAAAAAGATTTATGATAACTCATTCCAAATTTCAGGATAGATGTTAGTGTTTGGCTGGAACTCCTGATTGCTCCTGCACAAGCCAAGGTTGGAAATCCATCTGCCCACCTTCAACCCCCCTGTCCCCTGACCCCGAGACTACTCCTCCATCTGCACAGAGAAAACTTCAGGCTAGCATGTCGTCACTCCTGGTCTCTGAGTTTCAGGCAATCCACCCAAGAGTGCCTGCCCTGGGGTTCAGGTTTTGACCATGTATGAACACAATCCCAGCTCCTAGGTGACATCATCACTTGTCACCTAAGCTCTATAAAACCCCCTTTCTTTAGCCCAGCTGGATGACTCCACTGACCTCCATCTGTGAGATCCGCGAACCCACCCGAGAGTTGCCTCCTAATAAACCTGCTTTTATCTACTTTTAATCTGGTCCAATATGGCCTGTATTTGCACCACTGAAGGAGAGAAATAGTCTATCAGATAGGACAATGCTACAGTTCAGGTGAAGGTCAGACGTTGAATATACTTTCATTCACTCAAGCAGCATAAACGCTGGATTGCTTTTGTGTAGCACAGTGGTTTTATGGCTTTCTTCATGCTCAATTAGAGGTCTTCAGGGTACAGAAGTTGGCAAGTTTTTGGCAGAGGCTGAATAGGAAAGTAAGAAACACATAGTCGCCCTCCTCTCACGTTTAGCAAAGTCATTAATTATAACTGCACGACTTTCTGAAATCTGTTATAGAAAGACTGAAGACATCAGATGATATGAATTAGTTAAAGTGGGAATCATTTGGCACACTGGGATCTAAGTGGGCTGTGCACCATTAAAGATGTCTCCCCTGCTTCTGGGAAAATAATGAAGGAGTAAGAGCTATTTATAAGAGTTCATCAGACATGATGAGCATTATTGAGTAGTAGAACAATTTACTACCTATAGATTTAACAACATGCACCCATAGAATGTTACATAATAAAAATTATAGTGAAATACCATTCAAAGTATCTATCAATTGTTACGAAAACACATTTATTTTCAGAGAGCACCATGGAGAGTCCAGAGATGCCCACAAACACTTTCTGACTTGCCAGTTAAGGCAGGGGCCACTAAAGCATGTCATGAACCAACATATTCTTTCATTTCTTGACCCTTAGATTTTTTTTTACTAACTTGAGTATTTCTTATTTACATTTCGAGTGTTATTCCCTTTCCCGGTTTCCGGGCAAACATCCCCCTAATCCCTTCCCCTTCCCTTCTTTGTGGGTGTTCCCCTCCACATCCTCCCCCCATTGCTGCCCTCCCCCCAACAATCACGTTCACTGGGGGTTCAGTCTTAGCAGGACCCAGGGCTTCCCCTTCCACTGGTGCTCTTACTAGGCTATTCATTGCTACCTATGAGGTCAGAGTCCAGGGTCAGTCCATGTATAGTCTTTAGGTAGTGGCTTAGTCCCTGGAAGCTCTGGTTGCTTGGCATTGTTGTTCATAAGGGGTCTCGAGCCCCTTCAAGCTCTTCCAGTTCTTTCTCTGATTCCTTCAACGGGGGTTCTATTCTCAGTTCAGTGGTTTGCTGCTGGCATTCGCCTCTGTATTTGCTGTATTCTGGCTGTGTCTCTCAGGAGAGATCTACATCCGGCTCCTGTCTGCCTGCACTTCTTTGCTTCATCCATCTTGTCTAATTGGGTGGCTGTATATGTATGCCCACATTCGGGGCAGGCTCTGAATGGGTGTTCCTTCTGTGTCTGTTTCAATCTTTGCCTCTCTATTCCCTGCCAAGGGTATTCTTGTTCCCCTTTTAAAGAAGGAGTGAAGCATTCACATTTTGATCATCCGTCTTGAGTTTCATTTGTTCTATGCATCTAGGGAAATTCAAGCATTTGGGCTAATAGCCACTTATCAATGAATGCATACCATGTGTGTTTTTCTGTGATTGGGTTACCTCACTCAGGATGATATTTTCCAGTTCCAACCATTTGTCTATGAATTTCATAAAGGCATTGTTTTTGTTGGCTTAGTAGTATCCCATTGTGTAGATATACCACATTTTCTGTATCCATTCCTCTGTTGAAGGGCATCTGGGTTCTTTCCAGCTTCTGGCTATTATAAATAAGGCTGCGATGAACATAGTGGAGCACGTGTCTTTGTTATATGTTGGGGCATCTTTTGGGTATATGCCCAAGAGAGGTATAGCTGGATCCTCAGGTAGTTCAATGTCCAATTTTCTGAGGAACCTCCAGACTGATTTCCAGAATGGTTGTACCAGTCTGCAATCCCACCAACAATGGAGGAGTGTTCCTCTTTCTCCACATCCTCGCCAGCATTTGTTGTCGCCTGAGTTTTTGATCTTAGCCATTCTCATTGGTGTGAGGTGAGATCTCAGGGTTGTTTTGATTTGCATTTTCCTTATGACTAAAGATGTTGAACATTTCTTTAGGTGTTTCTCAGCCATTCGGCATTCCTCAGTTGTGAATTCTTTGTTTAGCTCTGAACCCCATTTTTTAATAGGGTTATTTGTCTTCCTGCGGTCTAACTCAAACTAATAGAAGAAAAACTAGGGCAGCATCTCGAGAACACATGGGCACTGGAAAAAATTTCCTGAGCAAAACACCAATGGCTTATGCTCTAAGATCAAGAATCGACAAATGGGATCTCATAAAACTGCAAAGCTTCTGTAAGGCAAAGGACACTGTGGTTAGGACAAAACGGCAACCAACAGATTGGGAAAAGATCTTTACCAATCCTACAACAGATAGAGGGCTTATATCCAAAATATACAAAGGACCCTTAGATATTTTCTCTCCTTTTAGCTCAAGCATTCAAGGACTTTAGCATCTGGAAGATAGCTTATCTACCTGTTGCTTTAAAAAGTCACAGTCTAATGTAAGACATGCATTATATAAACAAAACAAAACAACAATCGATCCTCCCCTCCCAGCAACTAATCAAATAAACAAGAAATGGGCTGAAATGGGAAGAAAAATAACATACCTCTTACTTGATTGATGGGTCAAAAAAGCTAAGAAAAAGAAAAACGGCTTGCTACCCTAATGGTATGATATCCATGTAAAGAAAGATTGATGAGTATATTGACTGTGCCTATTTTTATATTAATTATTATTGACACATACGGAGTACTGATTTACTCTTACTGACTAAGAGCAGTTGCCTGGTGCCTGAGAATTAAGAACTTGCTGGACAGGATTAGTTCTATCCTCCACTTCTGGGAATCTTCCAAGTTGAATCTAGTGGTGGTGGTCAATATAGAAGTGTAAGGAGAAGGCTTGACTGAGGGCGACTTTATTTTACGATTACTTTTATGGCTATTGGTAATATTGTAGTTCCAGGGGACAGTAAGACTTAGTATCCATGTTGCTGAGAACTGTACGTTGAGGACCCCTGCATATTCCTTTTCTGAGGTGGCTAGTCAAACATGGATGTTCACCCCAAAGCAGAAATCAGTGAGTCACAGACAGGGTAGTTGGCCATCTTTATAATACTATATTGCTATATGATATAGAATAGAGGTGGGAGGCATTCAAAGGCATGGATGCCATGAGGTGACAGGATGTTCTGGGAGTCATAATAAGAGCCATTTTCTGTGTTTTCTAATTTTATTTTCTGTGATTTGCACTCTCCTGTTTCTTGGTTTATTCTCACAACAGAGCCTTATCAGAAACAAAATGAAACAGGTCATATCATTCCCACTCAGAAATAAACAACACTATTTTTCTACTCTAAAATGTGCCTTCATTCTACAGACAACATGAAGTTATTGAAAATACATAGTCAATACTGGAAAATATGAAGTAGAATGGATTGTCACAGTGACACAAAAGAAAAATAGATGTATATTATCTGACACTAAAGTTTCAGCAAATGTTAGTGCTGCTCTGACATTTTAGCTTTAGTTATGCATATTTTAGAGCACTAAGGAAAAAAATGACTGCTTACAAAATGCTATGTACTTTGTATTAAATGCCTGTCATCCTTTAAGGAATGCAGCATATTTCCCAAAGCTTATTCTGGTTTTGCTGCTGGTGTGTGTGTGTGTGTGTGTGTGTGTGTGTGTGTGTGTGTGTTTCTGTGCTTATTTTTGTGCCTTTTGGTAAGACTGTAGTTCTAACTATGATTTCAACTTTCCTGTCTAAACAACAAACATTTATGCATATAATTCAGGTAGCAGAACAATTAGAAAAAACAATTTTCACTGCTCTCAAAGGATTTCTACGCATCAAGTGTCATGTAGTTGTTATTACAGTCCCTCCAACATCTCTTCTCTGCTGTGGCAGACAAGTGCTTCTCTCTGAACCTGGTCAGTTTTGAGGTAGACAGTCCTAGGAGTCACATGTCCATTTTTGATATAATCATCCCCATTCTGTAGTTCTTGCTGTGTTGTATCCAAAGAGACAAGTTTATTTTTCAGTGCTATTATCATAACAGTCTCATTCTTGTCAGATTCTATTCATGAACCGGGCCAAGTGAATCAAGCAAGTCTTAATTGTTCTGATAAAACTTGATACACACCAATGTATCATCCACAGAATGGTTAAAAGATCTTGAATATGCTGTTCTTCTAAAACCTTGACTATATTTAAAGGAAGCAGAAGTCAAATGGAAGTGTGTTCAGTCTTTTAGTGATTGTGCATGGTACATATGGTTTGGGTTGGAGAAACCTTGTCTTCTTTGAATGATTCCACCATAAAGTTTGGAACAGCATCACTTTTTATATAATCCACACATTCCTCCTGCAATACTCTTAAAAGAGAGTGTTCTCTGTCAGAGCTTCCAGTCAGAAAGCTACTTTCTGACTTCATTCACCTTGGTTGGGATAGTTAAAGGATCCATAAGATGTTACAATTTTAATGAGATTGCAGGTCATAGCATATCTTACAGGAACATTCTTTTTTCATTGGATATTTTATATATTTACATTTCAAATGTTATCCCCTTTCCCTCTCTCCTATGCCCCCTCCACCTTCTCCCTGCTTCTGTGAAAATGCTCCTACTCCCACCCACCCACTCCCATTTCAATGCCCTGGCATTCCCCTACACAGGGGAAATGAGCCTTCCCAGGACCAAGCGTTTCTCTTACTATTGATGCCAGACAATGCCATTTTCTGCTACATATGCAGCTGGAGCTATGGGTCCCTCTATGAGCACTCATTGGTTGGTGCTTTAGTCCTTGGGAACTCTGGGGATTTTGGTTGGTTAACATTGCTGTTCTTCCTATGGTGTTGCAAACCCCTTCAGCTCCTTCAGTCCTTTCTCTGACTACTCCATTGAGGTCCCTATGCTCAGTCCGATGGTTAGCTGCAAGCATCCTCATCTGTATCAGTAAGGATCTGGCAGAGCCTCTCAGGAGACATCCATATCAGAATCTTAGAGGAGCATTCTTAGTCAGCCCATGGAGGTGGTTGTTTAACAATTACAGTCTCATAAAGAGATATTGACTGTCTTGAAAATTGACCAACTTTCCCCACATGCTATTAGTTGATACTTTCTTACTGTTCTAGGGTCAATGGTACAGCTTCCATGTTTATCATCACTCTTCTATCTTCTTGATTATCTTCACACACACACACACACACACACACACACACACACAAAGCCACATACACAAAGCCACACACACAACCACACACACACATAGCCACACACACAGCCACACACACATAGCCACACACACAAACACACACACACACACACACACACACACACACACACACACACACACACACACACACACACCATGGATCTTATTAATGAAAGCCAAATTGCTACAAAGATTGTGTTCAGAAAGCTCCTAGATGGCAGATAGGCATGGAGTTCACCAACCCAATCTTTTTCACAGATCTCAACGCAGGCCAGCATGCTCAAACACCTTGCACATTCTACTTTCAGACCATGTGGATTAGAAAAGGGCTGATGCTTATACTGAAATAAAGGGTTTTGTTTGGTATTGCTATTTTCCATTAGGAATTACAAGAAAAAGATATGGAAGCCATCTCAACAAATGTAGATATTAGGGCTGACAAGATATGCTTGGTATAGTCTCTTAATAACATCCATAGCCTACATTAATATTCAACTGACTGGGGTATGTTGTCATCCTCCAAAGACCAAATTAATGGAGTTTAATTAAGCAAGTTCCTAATGCTCTGGTGAGCCTTGAAAACAATTTAGTTCACGTACATTCTAAGCCTTCAAAGGAATCTAAGGGCATGCTAGTCTTCTCTGCTGTGTTTTGAAAACATTTCATCAGTGGGCAGTTAGATAGTATGTCGCTGGCATAAGCCTGGTGTGATAATGAACTGTTTTGCTTTAGGGATCATCACAAGGGTGGTAGCATTGATATTCTTTAAAAAAAGCTAAAAAGAATTACATATGTCTTAGCTTATTTTTCCTAGTAGAAAATGTCTGGAAAGTCAATGAATAAATTTAATCAGTTAGAGATCAGAAATTTAGTCAGTGTGTCTGGAAGAAACTGAGAAGTGAATGCCTTTCAGGTGCAAGTCATTCATGAGCTTTGGCCATTATCTCTACTTGAGGCCTATCTGACTAAAGGGATTATTTTCAAATCTATTATGTTTGTGGTTTTTGAGGAAAGAAGTGGAATGGAATGGAAAACTTAGATCAATGTCAAGGCAATCAATAAACATGTATTCTCCTGACAAAATCAGAAATAAAATGGTGATATGTAGCTTTAAAAAAAGAATCTAAGGTAGGCCACCCAACTACAGGTACTTACCTTTGGACAATGACACTAGAAGTATACACAGACAAAGAGACAGTATCTTCAACAAAAGGTGCTAAGAAAACGATACGAACACGCTAGATCTTTATCTCTCACCCTTCACAAAACTCAAGATGAAATGGATCAAGGTCTTCAACAAAAGGCCAGATCCTTTGAAACTGTTAGTGGAAAAAGTAGAGTCCACCTTTCAACATATAGGCACAGGTGAGGGCCTCTGATAGCACAGGGCACCACTGGCAAATGGAAGTCTCATGAAACTCAAAAATCTTACATATAATGAAAGAATCCATCAGTGGGATGAAAGTGCATCCCACAAAATGGGAGGAAATCTTTGTCAGGTCAACCTCTGACAGACAATTAGTATCTAGATTATACAAATAACTCCAAAACTAAGTATATAAAACAAGACTAAATAATGGGTCATCTCTCTCAGCAGAGGGTTATTAATTAAAATACAAATGGGGAATAAGTGGCTTTTAAGATCCTAAGAAATCTCTTGAATGACCAAGAAGTACCTAAAGAAATGTTCAACATCCTTAGTCATCAGGGAAATGCAAATCAAAATGACTCTGAGATTCCACCTTGCACCCATCAGAATGGCTAAGATCAAAAATTCAAAGAACAGAACATACTAGTGAGGTTGTGGTGCAAGGGAAACACTTCTCCACTGCTGATGGGAGTGCAAACTTGTTCAACCACTGTGGAAATCAATGTGGTGGTTTCTCAGAAGATTGAGAATAGTTCTATGTCAAGACCCAGCTATACCACTCCTGGGCAGATACCCCAAAATGCTGCACCATCCTACAAGGACACTTGCTCTACTATGTTCATAGCAGCTTTATCTGGAATAGTCAGAAACTGGAAAACAACCTAGATGTGTCTCAACCGAAGAAAGAAAATGTGGTGTATTTACAAAATGGAATACTACTCAGCCATTAAAAATAAGGACATCATGAATATTGCAAGCAAATGAATGGAACTAGAAAATATCATCCTGTGTGAGGTAACCCAGACCCAAATGTCATGCATATATGTACTCACTTATAAGTGGGTATTAGTCATAAAGTATGGGATAACCATGCTATAATCAATAGGCACAAAGAAGTCAAATAACAAGGAAGGCCCAAGGGAGGATGCTTGAATCTTTCTTAGAAGGGGCAACAAAATAGATATTGGAGGGCGATGGAAGGAGGGAGTTGGGTGGAAGGGGAGGCTGGGGGTAGTGGAGGGGAAGATCATATATAAGGAGAAGAGGGGAGAGAGAGGAGAGATCAGCTCAGGGTGGCAATCTCTAAGACAAACCAGAGACCTGAGATGGGGAGGGGTCCTAATGGTCTATGGGGTGACTCTAGCTGAGATTCTTAGCAGTGGGAGATATGGATGCTGAAGTGGCCACTCCCTGGAGCCAGTTAGAACAATTAGTGGAAGGGTAAGGCAACCCAAATCCTCAACCCAAAATGTGTCCTGCCTACAAGAAGTGTAGGGACAAAGATAGAACAGAGATTGAGGGAATGGCCAACCAATGACTGCCTCAAATTGAAATCCATCCCATGGTGCAAGAACCAATCCCAGACACAACACTATTTTTTTTCTCTTTTTACTTTTATTGGAATATTTTATTACAGCAACAGGAAAAGAAGCCAAGAGATCCAGGAGGCATAGAAAGGGAGTAAGGGGCTGGGGGAAAGATAACTCCAGTGAGGTATGTTCTCCAGGTTGGTCCCCATTTCCAGAACCTCTCAAAATGGCAGAGCCACCTGGTAATCAAGCTTTTAACATATTCATCTATAGGAGATATTTCTTATTCACACACAACAGACAATGAACAATAGGAAAACATTATTATCAGGGCTTACTTAGATCTGCATATAGCCAGGGCTACAGGATAAGCAGACTTGGACACAACACTATTAATGATACTCTGCTAGGCTTGCAGACAAGGATCTAGTGTAAGTGTCCTCTGAGAGCCTTTCCCCAGCAGCCAATGGAAAGTGATGCAGAGTCTCACACCTAAACATTAGATGGAGTACAAGGTTTTATGGAAGAGTTAGGAGAGGCACTGAGGGACCCGAAGAAAGAGGACAAGTACTCCAGAGAAAGACCAACAGAGTCAACTAACCTACTCCTTTGGAGGTTTCCAGAGACTGGATCACCAACCAAAGAGAGCATTGGCTGGACCTAGGCCTCTTGCACATTCAGAGCAGATGAGCAATTTGGTCTTCATGCAGATATCTCAATAACCAGAGCAGGGGACGTCCCTAAGCCTGTTGCCTGCCTGCCTGTGGATCCAGTACCCCTAAATTAATCACTTTGTCTGGCCTCAGTGGGAGATGTGCCTAGACCCACAGTAACATGATGCGGGGGTGGGGTGTAGGGTGTGGGGGTTTGGGGAGGTAAGGGAAGGTGGGAGTGGGGATGTTTGGGTTAGTAGAGGTGACACCCTGAGGGGGGGCTTTCTCTTCTCAAAAGAAGAGGGGAAGGTGGAATGAGTGAAGAACTTGTGGCAGGGTATACTGGGAGGAGAGGAAGGACTGATATTGGGTTGTAACATGAATAAATAAATAAATTTAAAAAAAATAAGAAAAAGCCTAAGCAATCATAGATTGTAAAGTACATCAAGATTCCATTTCATCCTATTCAGAATGGTTATTACCAGGAAATCAAATGGCACCAAATGCTGATCAGGATGTGGGGAAAGAGGAATATTTGATCAGTGTTGGTGGGAGTGTAGACTGCTATAACCCTTATGGAAATTAGTGCGGAGGTTCCTTAAAATGCTAGAAATAGAACTCCCATTTGATCCAACCACATCATTCCTAGGCACGTATTCAAATGATTCAATTGCCTATTTCAGAGATACTTTTCGATCATGTTCAATGTGTCTTTATTAAGAAGAGTAAGGAAAGGGACTCAGCCTAGGGTCTACCAACAGATGATAAGGAAAGTATGGTACTCTATTCACAACAGAATGACATCTATGGCTGTCTCCAAAGAGCCTACAACAGATTGGGCCTATCAATATCGTCAATCATGGATTAGGGAGGAGTTTATGAGGCTCTACCAGTTGAACTATTGGCTGTTGTTATATTCTTGGGGGAGGGGTCAGTTGTCTTCAATTGGGTCTCCACCAATTTTCATATAGTTCCAAACCCATGACCTCATAGATAATACTGGTCAAACTTAGTAGGTTTCAAAAGAAAGAATGAATGAGAGAGAGAGAGAGAGAGAGAGAGAGAGAGAGAGAGAGAGAGAGAAAATGAGGAGGGAGCCTAATAGAGAAGGTAGGGTGAGCAGGATATTATAACAAACAGAGTTCACATTATACATCCATGAATTTGTAAAAAAAAAAAAAACCCTAACTCAATAAGAGCCAAGGAAAGGAAGTAAGCATGCTGGTTAGTTTTGTTGTCAGTTTGACACAAGGTAGACAGTTATCTGAGGAAAAGAAATCTCAATTGTGAAACAGCTCCTATCAGATTTGCCTATAGGCAAACCTGTGGGAATTTTCTTGATTGATGATTGAAATGGTATCATCCCCTGGCAGATATTTTGTTGTGTATAAGACAGCAGCTGAGCAAACCAGGGGAGCAAGTCCTTAAGCAGTGCTCCTCCATGGCCTCTGCTTCAGTTCCTACCTTGAGTTTATGTCTTAGTTTTTTGGACTATGACTTGGGACATGTAAGTCAAATATAGTCCCCCTCCCAAGTTGCTTTAGGTCATGGTGTTCATCACAGCAACAGAAAACTAACTAGGAGAGTAAACAAAGGATAGCAATGACAACTAATGACAGGATATTTCAGAAGGTTGAGCTGTGCCATGTATGAATTTGTGTGGAACATGTACGGAGTGGACTAGTTTATTTCTTATTGTGACTTTCACTTTGGCTAGATTTGCACCTTCTCTTTGTTCTAAAACATCTTGTAAACATTGTGAATTTTACCAAGGAAAGAATTGCCAAGAATATTTTATATGGAGAGAACTAAGTGAAACTAGATAGGAGCAAGAAGACTGGCTGTGGAATGACCCAGTAGCATGACTGTAGACTGAAATAGTTCACTGTACATGTCCACGCTCCGAGACAAGCTGGAGAGATCACTCAGTGGTCAAGTGTGCAATTTGGTTCCCAAGAACCACATCAGGCAGCTCAAAAACACCTGTCATTCTAACTCCAGGGGCTCTGATGCCCTCTTCTGGCCTGGTCACTGCATGCACCAGATATACACATCCCTCACTCATACACATACACATAATTAAAAGATAGAGATGTGTCTCTTAAAAATGTAGAAGATTTTAAATGTTGCACCTCAACTGTAAATATTTGAGAAGATATATGTGCTAGCCCAATTTGAACTTTAGACAACATAGATATGTGTTGAAACATCATACTACCAAATTGATATGTAAGGTTTTATATTTTGCTATTGACTTGAAATAAACTAAAAATGTAATTGAACAAACTGATAAAATCATTCACAAAAAATAAATGAAAGAGAGCTTCAGAGGTAATCGAAACCCACGATTACTTCTATTTGAAAATCTAGGAAGTGAATTAATGTATTGGTACCATATTCTGTATATTCATTAAATATTACAGCAAACATATATGCATAGTGTGTCCTAGTCAATAATAAATACAAACTAAATTATGACATCATATGTGCTTTTGAATGTAGTGATGGAACTGAATGAAGTGAATGATTACTGTGTGGCTCGTGCCTGGGGTCTCATTAGTTGTTGAAAAATCTGTCTAGACAAAAAGAATTACTGAGCCACTAAAATTGCATGGGAAATAAATATGAATGGAAGAGAAAATTCCATCTGCTTAGTCTCTGGGCTTGATTCTCCAAGGCCTAATATTTTCGGATATGATTTGGACTTAGAATTTTAGTGACACAAATGGTGTTATAATACAATGTTGTTTAAAATGCACCCAGCCATTATCAGGAGCCACTTATAATACTAAATAAAATGCCTGTCTTCCCATCGGAAGAGTCATATTACCCCAAGAAAGAGCACGCATCTACTTTTCTATGAACCAAGACTGTACACATAAAGGCTCAGTAGAGGACTGACTGTTTATAGTTTTAATTGGTTTTGCAGTGTTCTTTGTTTTTTGGAATAAAGATATATGGTTAAGGAAGTCTGCTGGGCAGCAGCTCCTACATGAAATGTGAACTGATTTTGTGCTTACTGTACGATAAGATGATAGAGGGATGATATTTCTTCATTTTGAGAGGCTTTTATATGGCTGTGAAACCCACATACAGACAGAAGAAACCATATAAATTACACATAATGGAGTAGTCAAGTGGAACTCTTCCTAACTTGTTATGATGAATACCACAGGACTAGGTTGATTGTTCAAAAGCAAAGCAGAGGAAAACTCAGGCAAGCATCCCAATGTGGCCCTTGGCCACCCAATCATTAAAAACACATTGACTGGTTACTAGGCTCTGTGTTTACAAAATGCTTTACGATTAAATCTTTCACATAATGGATTTAACTTCATATTTGCATAGCACAGTAGGTTTCATAACTACCTTCCCCATTTATCTTCCTTGGTTTTCACAGTAATCCTTTGAAGTAGGTATGTATTTATTGTCATCATCAATCAAAATAAAACCAACTCAAGTTTTGAGGGCTGGAGAAATGGCTCAGTGATGAGCAATGTGTGCTTCAGTTCCAGGGGAACTGATGTTGGTTCTCAGCGTTTTTGTCAGACAGCTTGAAACTGTCATGTAATTCCAGCTCCAGGGAGTTTGACACCATTGGCTTTTCTGAACACTGAGCTCATGGGCATGTGGTTACCCATAGAGAAATACAGAGACACAGAACTAAAAATAAAATAAAACTAAAAAAAAAGATCTGGGCTTGGAGAGCTGACTCCATGGTTAGGAGTAGTGACTGCTCTGGTAGGGGACCTTGGTTTGCTGGGAACAGATAAAAGGAACTTCTCTTCTAGTACTGCTCTTTTGACTTCAGACTCCATTTTACCTAAGCTGACCATTTCCCTCTCTACACAACAATGTTTCCCAAAACAGAATGCCTGTGCCAATAAATAAATCAATTTGACTGGTTGGGCAAAACTACATTCCGTGTCAATTGAGAATGATAGAATGCTTGGGAGAGTCCCTAATCCCCAAGTTCTGATTGGTAAAATTATGACTAACTCGGCCTAGAGGATTGCGATTTTATGCTTATAAACCCTGCTTGAGGCCCTACTAGTGGCTTCCAGGGGAACAAGTGTCCTGAGTCTTTGTCTGGTGGCCCAGATCTATCACTGACTCTACTTATGTGGTGAAAATAATAAAAGATTTTGCTGTTTCACGCCCCCACTGGTATATTCTTTCCCCTTCCTGTGACTCATAATGGACGTGGTATAGCAGGTTCACAGTTGTCTGTAACTCCAGTTTAAGGGATCCATCTCCTCTTACTGTCTCTTTGGGCAGTGCACGCACAGGGTAAATTCAGTCAGAATAAAAATAGGAATAATAAAAAATTATTTAAATTAAATGTTTAAAAATTTAAAAGAAGAATATTTGAATATACTATTTGGAAATATCTTTGTTTCTTTGACAGATTGTATTATTTGCCTTACAGTTTTAGGCGTAGGACAATTTGATTTCATTGTTAATTCATTGTGGTTGTAACTGATTAGAAATTAAAAACAGGGTAGGGAGAGCTTCCAGGGACTAAGCCACTACCTAAAGACTATACATGGACTGACCCTGGACTCTGACCCCATAGGTAGCAATGAATATCCTAGTAAGAGCACCAGTGGAAGGGGAAGCCCTGGGTCCTGCTAAGACTGAACCCCCAGTGAACTAGTCTATGGGGGGAGGGCGGCAATGGGGGGAGGGTTGGGAGGGGAACACCCATAAGGAAGGGGAGGGGGGAGGAGGATGTTTGCCCGGAAACCGGGAAAGGGAATAACACTCGAAGTGTATATAAGAAATACTCAAGTTAATAAAAAAAAAAGAAATTAATTTTTGTTGAACTGTACACTAAGGCATAATTTACATCTCCACTAACTTTTGGCCCACCATGGCATGTCAGGTTGGTGCTCCTCCACTGAAGGGTGTTGATGAGCATGGCTTTATTAATTTCTTGTCAAATGTGATTTCTCGGGATGTAAGTAACCTCTGTCGATTGCCTGTCAGTATTAGAAAAAAGAAAAAGTTACAGCTGTTTGCTTAATGTCATTCTGAGCCCAACGGGGAGAATAAAAATAAATGTTCCCATTTTAAATCGCCTCAGGAAAAAGCTCAGTATTATTAACCTGGTAAGATGTTGTCACACAGTCACTACTATTAAAAACTTTGGTTCTTGAGTGACTCAGGAGCTGATACTGGTCCTTCATGCTAATAGTGTGAAGTTTCACAACAGTTAAATTGGCACAATATCATCTAGGACATTGAAATTTCCCACTGACAACATAGAGGGCCAAGGAATACTGACGTGAGGAATTAAAATAATTTCATCTATAAAATCTATTCATCAGCAATGAAGAGAAGTGTGATACTATAGACATTGTTTGAAATTACAAATTTTATTAAATTTATTTTTGACAGTTTCATGTATCTGTATAATTTGTTCTGGCTACTTTTACCCCTTCCCCAATATCTCTCCAACATCTAAATTTCCCTTGTATATCTTTAATCCTCTGCTTTTCTGTAAGTTCATTATCTACATTTATGACTTTTTGTTTCTTATTGTGACACAATGAATTTAACCAAGGCTGTCTGGTCCATGTTCCCAGAGTTTTGGAACTGTCCTTTGGAGCTTGGGTGCCTCCTGAGTAGGTACATAATTCAAGAAAATGACTACCCCCCTCCAAGAATCCTCCAGTTGCCCAGTAGTTCATCAGAGAGAGGTAGGGCCCCATGAATCAGTTCCTCCATGAATCAGTTCCCTGACCCAAGTGTACTTTAGCTACATTTTGAATCTTCCATGATTATTTGGTATTATTTTAGAGTGATCTATTATATAGAAACAGGAAAAAACTAAATAGGTAAGATTATGTTTATGCTTGAGAATCCTAAGTTCCTATTAAACATATCTACCATAAATGAGATTGCAGATTTCACCTGACTTTACTTTGTAATATTTATTTATTGTATGTGTGCATATATGTGAAGGTCAGAAGGCAACTTTTGGGGGACAGTACTCTCTTTCCATCATGTTGGTCCCACAGAGTGAACTCAGCTCCCAAGGCTTGGTGGCAGTCATGTTTACCATTGAACTGTCTTGCAGACCTAGATCCAAGCTATTCAAGGTGAGGATTGAGCCTACAACTGTGAAGTTAAGAGTGTCATGCTATACTGACTGAGTTATTCAAGTGTCACAGAAATTCAATGCTTTTATATTCAAATTGAAGATCTTGGTTTGTGGATCATAGTGACAATAGAAAGTGGTTATAGCCACACTGGCACATGGTCCAGTTAAGGATGGAGCTATGATGAGTCCTTTTCTTTACTATTCCTCTACGTCTAGACCTAGGTTTCACTGAAGTGTCAAGGCTGCCAGTTGTTGACTATTGAGGCTATGTACATATCCAGAAGGGAAAGGGTGACTGGCTTCTGATACTTGTCTTAAGGTGCTATGCTGACTTTTAGCGTATTTCTCACCCGACACTGTCATTATGCCTTCTCCTTAATACTTAATACTCTGTGATTGAATCAACAGCCTCTAGTCCCGTGGCTCTACTGTGCATGGCCATCATCATATAGAATCTCCTGATGGCTTCTGCTCTTGACATCGGACAGCCCACCTAAAGACAGAAGAGCCCAGTGGGACTTCCAAGCTCCTGGAAACTGCCAAGTCTGTATCGTGAGTGAAAGCCAACTCCCCGTAGAGGAAAGGTAACTCAGCCCTGGCTCCTGTCCGACTTCCCCTCTGGCATGAACTGCCAATTGAGTTGTTTTGGTTTAAAACAGGATGCCAGAGCTAATTTTATCTTTTTCCCGCCTCGTGCTACTTCTTTGTCCAGCTCAGCAATTCACAGTTTGTATTTCTGCATGAGACTGCATTTCAGAACTAGGAAATGATGGGCTTATCAAAGGATAAAGTGTTCACTGAAATGTGGGGCAAGCATCCAAGTCCATTTGTCCTTTCATGTTTTGCTTCCTCTGTGGAAAGAGAAATTGGGCAGGGCAGATGGCCTTCAGAAATAAAAGCTACTTTTCCTAGCCTCCTTGCTGCCAGGTGGGGCCAGGTGACTGCTTCCTGGCCAAGAGGTCATAAATAGAATTGTTCTAGAAAAGCCCCTAAGAACATCCTTCAGAAACAATTCGTGCACTTTTTCTTGCCACTTCACCTCTCCTTTCTCAATATGATGGTTGGATCCACATTTTGTACTAATGCTAGAAGGGCAACAAACAAGAACTTTTCAAGGGGTTCCTTGGTCTGAGGTCCAGTTGGAGCTCTTCTCCAAGCTTTGTAGGGCTAGTGGATGCTTCAGGGTTTCTTGCTTAACCTGAAATGAGGAACTTTTCAGAAGTCGAGCTTCTAAGTATAGTATCTGAATATCCTGTTATTCACAATTTTGGTCCTTGATCTTCATTGTCAGCTTGAATAGATTTAGAATCAACTCGTCAGCACACTTTTAGGTGTGTCTACAAGGGATTTCAGAAAGAGTCCACTCCGGCTTCCAGACTTCCAAAGCTCCAGCTCTGTCCTGAAAGGTCTAGTTTTCGATAGGTAAAAGGAGGGCAAGACCCACCCTGCATGTGGGGTGCAACATCACCCTCAAGTCCATGGACTAGCATCCTAGATGGAAAGCAAAGGAAGAATGAAGGCAGGCAACGGCATACATTTTTCAGCACTGATGGCTCTCTGCTTCTGTCCGTGGATGTAATATGACCAGATGCCTTACCCTCTTGCTGCTATGCCTTTCCCACGATGATGGACAGAATACTCAAATCATGACCCTAAATAACTCCTCCTCCATTAAGTTGCATTGCCAGATGTTTTGTCATAATATTGGGAAAAGTAACAAATACAGTTAATAAGGATACAAGTTAAGTTTATTTGCGCGCGTGCGTGAGTGCGTGTGTGCGTGTGTGTATGTGTGTGTGTGTTCTACTTAATCAGGAATTAGTATATATTAAATTTACAACACAATAGGGTCCACTGTGACTTTTCATATTCATACATACCTATGATCCAATATAACATTTTCATTCATGTATATAACCTCCATTACTCATATTACATATAAGTATGTTATTGAGATATGATCTTGCTCTGTAGTTCATCTAGTCTTTAAAACATGATCATTCGGCCTCAGACCCACAAGAACTGAAGAAACACACATTCAGAATGTTTAAAATTATAGTTTGAGAACCTCCATAAAGATAAGAAGTGTCAAGTAATCTCAAAATATATGTATTTTCAAGGGCAAATTTTTAAAAATTTTAAACAATATATTATTAGTAGTGTGGGTAGGCCAGTATATACATGGCATGCATGTGTGTGTGTGTGTGTGTGTGTGTGTGTGTGTGTGTGTGTGTGTGTAGGGGAGCATGGATGTTCCTAATCAGAGGTCAATTTTCTACATTCAGTTCTATTTTTTTATCTTTTCACGGGTTTTGAAGATCAAACTCTCATCTCTGGGACTCTATTTCATTGGTCCAGGCTTTTTAAATATAATGCAAAAGAAACAAACTTGTGTAATAGTTTATCTCAATCATATATAATGGAAAATCATACTTATAAGATTACTTGAAATAACAATTTACATAATCTATTTTGACATTTGACTATTTTATTTGGCATAATAATTTTATTTATAATTTTAAATTTCTCTGCTTTATATAAGAACATTCTTCTTGGTTTTAAATATCTTGTGTGAACCTTAACTAGTAGGCTGGCTTACTACTTTATTTCTCTACCAATAGGTATCACTTTTAAAGATATTGGATAAGGACATCTCATGGTACTGTAGGAAATGAGTCATTATTTAAGTTGGACATTTATATTTAGTCTGCCCCTTTTATGTTCCACTTTTGTCTCTATTATCTCACAAATGTCCTCTTTCTATAGTGAGGCTTTACAGGCAAATATTGGGATCCATTTGCTTTGTTTAAAAAGAACTTCTTAGACATGTGACTTGAGTGTCTTCTGCAATATGCATATTGCAGTGACACAGATTCCATGATGACATGGGGAAGTGATGCTTCCCCCAGCCTTCCTTTTTTCTTTTTAACATGGGGTTTCTCTGTCTATCCTTGGCTGTCCTAGAACTTGCTTTGTATTCAAGGCTGGCCTTGAATTCAGAGATCTACCTACCTCACCCTCTCAAGTGCTGGAGTTAAAGCCCGTAGAATGCCATGTGGAAGCCCACGAGCCATGCTGCTGCTGACTGTGAAGGGCAGGCAAGGAAGCTTCTTTAGCAGGGGTATTGATGACTCAGACTCAGAGCTGAGAATTCGAGACTTAGGAGGTTCTGTAACAACTCCTTCCTCGAAAAAAAGTAACAGTCTGCACAGGAAGCCATTGTGATAGGGATGGTGAAGTGTAGTTCTTCACAGGAGATGGCTTCTGGTGGACGACAGGAAGGGGAAGGACTTAGTTTTTCTTAAGGGACTGGCCACTGGGAATTTGATCATTCTCCACTGAGTGTACGGCTAACATTATTCAGTCTTGGTATTTTTTCTTCTTCTTCCTTTGTGGGGGATGGACCACGGAGAACTGAGAAGTGAATGTGATCAGGGTGCATTCTGTGAAATTCCCAAATTATCAATAAAATCAGGGGGTGGGGGATGGAGGAAGGCTAGGTGAGACCTTTTTGAGGAAGTTGAGTCATGTGTAGTCTACCTCACAGGTGGAATAGGTAGGCTCATTACATGCTTGCAGTTCAACCTTAAAGGCAGCTCTCTTGCTCATGTTCTGTTGTTCAGGTCTCTCTGTCTACTGTGCACTCACTTGCCCTTCCATCATATTTAAATGCTTTATGAAGACCCTTGCCAGATATGTCTCTCTATCATGAACTTTGCACCCTCTAGAACCATGTACCATGTCACCTTCAGTTGCACATAAATGGCCCATTCTGTTGTGTTCTATGATAACAGCATAAAATGGGCAAACAAAACCATGTGTTGTTCATTTCCTTAGAAGGTCTGCCAGTGTCTTCCTCCATGACATGAGGTACGTGTATCCAGTCTTGTTTTCTACACTTTGTGGAAGCTTTGTCTGTTTTGTCCTTGGAATTCACAATCCTTCTGGTAGTCCTTAAACTGAGAAAAATGCCTAAAGCCAGTAAAAAGGAACAAAGGTGCTTACACTTTCAGTTAAAACTGGAGAAACGTATGAGCATGCATTTCAAAAGATTTTTGCCACTACGTTCCAAAACAAACTAAAATTTCCAAGACAGATAAGGAATCAGGCTTTAAATATCATGTAACAGTGGTGTTTTAAGGATTGAGTAGTATTGCTTAGAACACATGTGATTGTTAACATGCTGTTAATATTTGTGAGAGGCTCACTGTATAAAGCATTTTCAACTGTGCAGAATATCGTTACAAACCATTGGCACAGGTAACTTGCTTTTCATCTGGTTAGAGATTGTTTGGAATGGGTGGCAGACGCAAGGGCAATCCAGTCAGGGTCTCAAGAGAATTCCTACTTGGGACACCTCTAAATATCCTTAATGAGATACATTGTTGAAACTTGTACATACTCCACTGCTTGTGTGGCTTTAGGGACACACTTAAGTTTTAGTAGTTAAGGTAATATAGGAATCATGTTACTTTGCTGTACGTCTTGACAATTGTTAAGTCAGCTAAATGAGCCAGCCAGAAATGACCATGTTGCATTTTACCCACAGGAGGGAAGGTAGAAGTTGACAAGCATCACCTGGGCTCAAAGAAAGGCTTTATGCTTTCTTCAGCTTCTGTGTAACAGATTTTGTAGTGATGAGCAGATCTGGCACATATCTCAACAAACAAATGGAACTGAACTCACATTTTCTGAATAATTTACACAGGAAGCATCAAGGTCTCTGCAGGTCCAAGTTAGTAATGTTTTATAATCTAGAAAATAAAAATTAAATAATTTCAGGGTAAATTAATTGTGTTCTAAATCATGTTCTCAAAATTTATAAGTATCAGTCAATACAGAACACATGAGACCACACAATAAAAAATAAAATTTTATTTGAAATCAAATTCAATTTGTTCTTAAAACAATGCTGGATGGTAAACACACACACACACACACACACACGCACACACACACAGATACAACAAAACAAAAACAAACAAACAAAATCAAAAACAGAAAAAAATGGGTATGAGAGGTCACAACTGGCTCATTCTAGAACATCAGGAACAATCTAGAAACCAATTGAAAACAATTATTTTATTGTATAGGTCTAACCATTTTTTTCAGTACCTCCCTAAATCTAGTCAGTTTTTATGGCCATACTTATCACATTATGGGAGGCATGACTGTTTTTTTGTTTTTTGTTGTTTTTTGCTTTTTTGTGTTTTTTTTAACTTTACTTGCTCAGTTTGGCAAATATCAAGTTTTACTTCAATGCAAAGGAGCTGAAGAAGTACATAGATTACAGTCTTTTGCTTGCTATTTTCATATGTGACAGTAAGCCTTCAATTAATCTAAGTGAAGGGAATTTCTGGTGTTTCCTGGTCATAGATAAAACTGTTTGCTGTTTTATAATGTGTACTTTATGATGTCTTCATAAGTGTCTGATTTGATATTATTTCTAATATTTTTGTAAATTTGATTCCACAGAAACATATTCTCACAACATTTCTTAGAAGTATTAATTTTGGCACATTAGAAATCCTGTGGGAGAGACAGCTCATTGCACAGACAGGTGGGCACTCCTGAGACTGCAGGGTAGGAGAGACTGCCAATACTGTCCACCCTTGGCCACATCCCTGGCCCAAAAGGAAACTCTATAAGGCCTCTGGGAACAGGAAGACAGGGCACTCAAGCAGCAGAACCCCTGCAGTCCAGATCTGAAGGGACCCAGTCAACAGCTCCCTGCACCCAAAGCCCATGGGAGGGAGAGCTAAACCTTCAGAGGGGCAGACATGCCTGGGAAGCCAGAAGAGACTACACTCTGCCCACTTTTCTGACTCTAGAGGAAAATACCTAGCACCATCTGGACCCCCTGTGCACAGAGACCCGAGAAAAGATGGGGCAGGCCCTTCTGGTTGCTGCCCTCACATAGAGCTGAAACGCAGCCGCCGAGGAGAAACTTCAGGCATGAGACCAACTAAGACCAACTTTTCTGCTCCAAATGACCTGCCTGGTGGACTCAGGATACACGCACACAGGAACAGCTGAAGACCAGTAGACAGGAAAGATTACATGCCTGAAGGCAGAACACTCTTTTCCCATAACTGGCTGAAAGAAAACAGGAAAACAGGTCTACAGCACTGGTGACACTCAGGCCTATAGGATGGTCTAGCCACTGTTAGAAATAGCAGAACAAGGTAACACCAGAGACAACCTGATGGTGAGAGGGAAGCGCAGGAACCCAAGCAACAGAAACCAAGACTACATGGCATCATTGGAGCCCAATTGTCCCACCAAAGCAAACACTGAATATCCAAACACACCAAAAAAGCAAGATCTTGATTTTAAATCATATTTGATAATGATGATGGAGGACTTCAAGAAAGACATAAAGAACTCCCTTAGAGAAACACAGGTAAACATAAATAAATGAGTAGAAGACAATAGAGAGGAATCACAAATATTTCTGAAAGAATTCCAGGAAATCACAATCAAACAGGTGAAGGAATTAAAAATGGAAATAGAAGCAATAAAGAAAGCACAAACGGAATAAATAAATAAATCTTAAAAAAAAGATTTAAAAGGGTTGGAGAGATGGCTCAGAGGTTAAGAGCAATGACTGCTCTTCCAGAGGTCCTGAGTTCAAATCCCAGCAACCACATGGTGGCTCACAACCATCCACAATGGGGATCCAATGTCCTCTTCTGAAGACAGCTACAGTGTACTCACATACATAAAATAAATAAATAAATCTTAAAAAGAAAGCACAAATGGAGACAACCCTGGATATAAAAACCAAAGGAAGAGACAAGGAGCTGTAGATACAAGCATCACCAACAGAATACAAGAGATAGAAGAGAGAATCTCAGGAGCAGAATACTCCATAGAAATTATGGACACAACTGTTAAAGATAATGTAAAACAGAAAAAGCTACTGGTCCAAAACATACAGGAAATCCAGGACACAACGAGAAGATCAAACCTAAGGATAACAGGTACAGAAGCTGTGAAGACTCCCAGCTCAAAGGACCAGTAAATATCTTCAACAAAATCATAGAAGAAAACTTGCCTAACCTAAAGAAAGAGATGCCCATAAATATACAAGAAGCCTACAGAACTCCAAATAGATTGGACCAGAAAAGAAACTCCTCCCGTCACATAATAGTCAAAACACCAAATGCACAAAACAAAGAAAGAATATTAAAAGCAGTAAGGGAAAAAGGTTAAGTAACATATAGAGGCAGACCTAACAGAATTACACCAGACTTCTCGCCAGAGACTATGAAAGCCAGAAGATCCTGGACAGATGTCATACAGACCCTAAGAGAACACAAATGCCAGCCCAGGTTACTATATCCTGCAAAACTCTCAATTAACATAGATGGAGGAACCAAGATATTCCATGACAAAACCAAATTTACACAATATCTTTCTACAAATCCAGCGCTACAAAGGATAATAAATGGTAAAGCCCAACATAAGGAGGCAAGCTACATCCTAGAAAAAGCAAGAAACTAATTGTCTTGGCAACAAAGCAAAGAAAAGAAGAGCACACAAACATAATCTCACATCCAAATAATAATATAACAGGAAGCAACAATCACTACGCCTTAATATCTCTCAACATCAATGGACTCAATTGCCCAATAAAAAGACACAGATTAACATACTGGATATGCAATGAGGACCCTGCATTCTGCTGCTTACAGGAAACACACCTCAGAGACAAAGACAGACACTCCCTCAGAGTGAAAGACTGGAAAACAACTTTCCAAGCAAATGGTATGAAGAAGCAAGCTGAAGGAGCCATTCTAATATCAAATAAAATAGATTTTCAACCAAAAGTCATCAAAAAAGATAAGGAAGGACACTTCATATTCATCAAAGGAAAAATCCACCAAGATGAACTCTCAATCCTAAATATCTATGCCCCAAATACAAGGGCACCTACATACGTAAAAGAAACCTTACTAAAGCTCAAAACACACATTGCACCTCACACAATAATAGTAGGAGATTTCAACCCCTCCTGCTCTCATCAATTAGAAACAGAAATTAAACAGAGACATAGACAGACTAAGGGAAGTCATGAACGAAATGGACTTAACAGATATTATAGAACATTCTATCCTAAAACTAAAGGATATACCTTCTTCTCACCACCTCATGGTACTTTCTCCAAAATTGACCATGTAATCAGTCATAAAACAGGTCTCAACAGATTGAAAAAGATAGAAATAATCCCGTGTGTCCTATCAGATCAACATGGAGTAAAGCTGGTCTTCAATAACAATAAGGGAAGAATGCCCACATATACGTGGAAATTGAACAATGCTCTACTCAATGATAGCCTGGACAAGCAAGAAATAAAGAAAGAAATTAAAGACTTCTTAGAATTTAATGAAAAATGAAGGTACAACATACCCAAAATTATAGGACACAATGAAAGCTGTGCTGAGAGGAAAACTCATAGCGCTGAGTGCCTGCAGAAAGAAACAGGAAAGAGCATATGTCAGCAGCTTGACAGCACACCTAAAAGCCCTAGAATAAAAAGAAGCAAATACACCCAGGAGGGGTAGAAGGCAGGAAATAATCAAACTCAGAGCTGAAATCAACCAAGTAGAAACAAAAAGGAACATACAAAGAATCAACAGAACCAAAAGATGATTCTTTGAGAAAATCAACAAAATAGATAAACCCTTAAGCAGACTAACCAGAGGACACAGAGAATGTGTCCAAATTAACAAAATCAGAAATGAAAAGGGAGACATAACTATAGAATCAGAGGAAATTAAAAAAAACATGAGATCCTAATACAAAACCTATATTCAACAAAACTTGAAAATCTTCAGGAAATGGACAATTTCCTAGAGAGATACCAGGTACTGAAGTTGAATCAGGAACAGATAAACTATTTAAATGACCCTATAACTTCTAAAGTAATAGAAGCAGTCATTAAAGGTCTCCCAACCAAAAAGAGCCCAGGTCCAGATGAGTTCAGTGCAGAATTCCATCAGACCTTCATAGAAGACCTCATACCAACACTATCCAAACTATTCCACAAAATTGAAACAGATGGAGCACTACCGAATTCCTTCTATGAAGCCACAACTACTCTTATACCTAAACCACACAAAGACCCAACAAAGAAAGAGAACTTCAGACCAATTTCCCTTATGAATATCGACGCAAAAATACTCAATAAAATTCTGGCAAACCGAATCCAAGAGCACATCAAAACAATCATCCACCATGATCAAGTAGGTTTCATCCCAGGCATGCAGGGATGGTTTAATATACGGAAAACCATCAAGGTAATTCATTAAATAAACAAACTGAAAGATAAAAACCACATGATCATTTCATTAGATGCTGAGAAAGCATTTGACAAAATTCAACACCCCTTCATGATAAAAGTCCTGTAAAGAAAAGGAATTCAAGCCCATACCTAAATATAGTAAAAGCCATATACAGCAAACCAGTAGCTAATATTAAACTAAATGGAGAGAAACTTGAAGGAATTCCACTAAAATCATGTACTAGAAAAGGCTGCCCACTCTCTCCCTACTTATTCAATATAGTTCTCGAAGTCCTAGCCAGAGCAATCAGACAACAAAAGGAGATCGAAGGGATACAGATTGGAAAAGAAGAAGTCAAAATATCACTATTTGCAGATGATAGGATAGTATATTAAAGTGATCCCAAAAGTTCCACTAGAGAACTACTAAAGCTGATAACTTCAGCAAAGTGGCTGGGTATAAAATTAACTCAAACAAATCAGTAGCCTTCCTCTACACAAAAGATAAATAAGCTGAGAAAGAAATTAAGGAAATGACACCCTTCATAATAGTCCCAAATAATATAAAATACCTCAGTGTGACTCTAACCAAGCAAGTGAAAGATCTGTATGATAAGAACTTCAAGGCTCTGAAGAAAGAAATTGAAGAAGATCTCAGAAGATGGAAAGGTCTCCCATGCTCCTGGATTGGCAGTATTAATATAGAAAAAATGGCCATTGTACCAAAAGCGATCTACAGATTGAATGCAATCCTCATCAAAATACCAATCCAATTCTTCAAAGAGTTAGACAGAACAATTTCCAAATTCATCTGTATTAACAAAAAACCCAGTATAGCTAAAACTATCCTCAATGATAAAAGGACTTCCGGGGGAATCAGTATCCCTTAACTTAAGCAGTATTAGAGGGCAATAGTGATAAAAACTGCATGGTATTGGTACAGAGACAGACAGATAGACCAGTGGAATAGAATTGAAGACTCAGAAATGAACCCACACAACTATGGTCACTTGATTTTTGACAAGGGAGCTAAAACTGTCCAATGGAAAAAAGATAGCATTTTTAGCAAATGGTGCTGCTTCAACTGGAGGTAAGCATGTAGAAGAATGCAGATCAATCCATGCTTATCACCCTGTACAAAGCTTAAGTCCAAGTGGATCAAGGACCTCCACATCAAACCAGATACACTCAAAGTAATAGCAGAAAAAGTGGGGAAGAATCTCGTACACATGGGCACTGGAGAAAATTTCCTGAACAAAACACCAATGGCTTATGCTCTAAGATCAAGAATCGACAAATGGGATCTCATAAAACTGCAAAGCTTATGTAAGGCAAAGGACACTGTTGTTAGGACAAAATGGCAACCAACAGATTGGAAAAAGATCTTTACCAATCCTACAACTGACAGAGGGCTTATATCCAAAATATACAAAGAACTCACTGAGTTAGACCACAGGGTGACAAATAATCCTATTAAAAAATGGGGTTCAGAGCTAAACAAAGAATTCACAGCTGAGGAATGCCGAATGGATGAGAAACACCTAAAGAAATGTTCAACATCTTTAGTCATAAGGGAAATGCAAATCAAAACAACCCTGAGATTTCACCTCACACCAGTGAGAATGGCTAAGATCAAAAACTCAGGTGACAGCAGATGCTGGCGAGGATGCGGAGAAAGAGGAACACTCCTCCATTGTGGGTGGGATTGCAGACTGGTACAACCATTCTGGAAATCAGTCTGGAGGTTCCTCAGAAAATTGGACATTGAACTACCTGAGGACTCAGCTATACCTCTCTTGGGCATATACCCAAAGGATGCCCCAAAATATAACAAAGACACATGCTCCACTATGTTCATAGCAGCCTTATTTATAATAGCCAGAAGCTGGAAAGAAGCCAGATGCCCTTCAACAGAGGAATGGATACAGAAAATGTGGTACATCTACACAATGGAATATTACTCAGTTATCATAAACAATGACTTTATGAAATTCATATGCAAATGGAGGGAACTGGAAAATATCATCCTGAGTGAGGTTACCCAATCACAGAGAAACACACATGGTATGCACTCATTGACAAGTGGCTATTAGCCCAAATGCTTGAATTACCCTAGATGCACAGAACACATGAAACTCAAGAAGGATGACCAAAATGCAAATGCTTCACTCCTTTAAAATGGTACAAGAATACCCTTGGCAGGGAATAGGGAAGCTAAGTTTAGAATAGAGGCAGAAGGAACACCCACTCAGAGCCTGCCCCACATGTGGCCCATATATTTACAGCCACCAAACTAGATGAGATTGATGAAGCATAGAAGTGCAGGCCGACAGGAACCGGATGTATTTCTCTCCTGAGAGACACAGCCAGAATACAGCAAATACAGAGGCGAATGCCAGCAGCAAACCACTGAACTGAGAATGGGACCCCCGTTGAAGGAATCAGAGAAAGGGCTGAAAGAGCTTGAAGGGGCTTGAGTCCCCATATGAACAATGCCAAGCAACCAGAGCTTCCAGGGACTAAGCCACTACCCAAAGACTATACATGGACTGACCCTGGACTCTGACCTCATAGGTAGCAATGAATAGCCTAGTAAGAGCACCAGTGGAAGGGGAAGCCCTTGGTCCTGCCATGACTGAACCCCCAGTGAACAGGATTGTTGGTGGGAGGGCGGTAATGGGGGGAGGATGGGGAGGGGAACATCCATATAGAAGTGGAGGGGGAGGGGTTAGGGGGATGTTTGCCCTGGAAACTGGGAAAGGGAATAACAATTGAAATGTAAATAAGAAATACCCAACTTAATAAAGATGGAAAAAATAAAAGAGTAAAATAAAAAAAAATTTTGGCATAATAGATGATATTTGTAGTTTTTCTGTGATTGGTTAGTGTTATATCTTGTTTTGAAAATGTATAGAAAGAATAGAACGAAGTAAAGAAGTGGGAAATTGTCCCTTTGAATGTGTTTTTGCCCTTGAAAACAAACTGAGTCCATGCTCTTGGTCTGTTTTTACTTTAACAGGAAGATACCACACACCCATCAACGTGGCACACTTGCTTCATCATCGTTGTTATTTTTGTAAGGAAGGGTTGAATAAGAATGACTAGATATCTCCTTTCCCATATATGCCATAACCATATGTATCCCATGACCAGAGGACACCAGAAGTTCTCTTCTGGCTGTCTCTTAGTAGGCTTTAGGCAATGCAAAGACAAACTCATTGTTCAAGAAACCGTCATTCAGGGACAAGGGACCTTAATGAGGCTGGCTTTGGTTTTCATAAGAAGTTTCTAGTATTATAAGATAAGTACTTTTGGGTCCCCCACACACAGAGACACAGACACATATAGACACATTGATACACACATATCGACACACAGGCATACAGACTCACACACAGACATGCACAAACACATACACACACACACAGAAACACAGACTCAGAGACAAATATATAGACACACACACACACACACACACACACACACACATATATATAATATATACTCATTCACAGACACATAACACACAGAGACACACATGCATACCGACACACAAACACACAGATACCAACACAGAGACACACAATACAGGTATACAGTCTCTCTCTCTCTCTCTCTCTCTCTCTCTCTCTCTCTCTCTCTCTCACACACACACACACACACACACACACACACAAAGTAGTTAAGCTGTTGCCTGAAGAAGTAACACTTTCTTTCTTCTGACCTTAGAAGATGATAAATGTAGCCATGGAAAGGAGAAAAGTGAACACCCTGTTAGTTTTGGCACTAACTCAAGGGGAAGAGAGCTACTGAGATGTGGGAGGACTGTCCTGCTAGACTCAGTACTTTCTACTTCTAGTTTTTCATTTTCCAGTGGCCTCTTTCTTTTCCAGACCCAGGATTCAGCAGTACTCAGTTCTACCAAAAAATTTAAAAAACTGACAGTAGATGGAATGTCAGTATGCACTATATACCATTCAGAATTACACCAAAGTTCTTCTGTAGTTATCTGCACATGGATAAAATATTTTAAAAATTTAAAAATATTCTTTATTGTATTTCTTGTTAGAAACAGTGAATTTTGAGAAAAATAAGAAAAGCAAGTTTCTTAGATGAGCCTTATCCTGTGGTATCTTTTTGTTAACTGTGGCATTGTTGCTCGGACTGAATCTCTGCTTGTGTGAGCTCAATTTTCACATTTATGGTATGCTTTTATACCAATATGTGATTGCAATGGTTTTAAATCCCCAGGAAGAAATTAAACAACAACTGCTTTTGATAATCAATTATAGTTTTCTAAAATGTAGAATTCTTTTGTTTTCCAGAACAAAAAAATAATAAAACAAAATTAAAAGTTAGACCACACTTGTATCTGAAAACAGCTACAGTGTACTCTCAATATAATAATAAATAAATTAAAAAGAAGCAAAACAAAAGAAAACAAACAACGACGTCTCCCCTCTGCCCAGCTCGTGTTAGATTTAACTGGGAAATAAAAACTCAAAAGACAAAAAACAAAACAAAAAAACAAAACAAAAAAAAAACCAAAAAAAAACCAAAAAAACAACTAAAAATAAAATCTTTAAAAAAATTTTAAAAAGTTAGACCACTCTATAATGTAATTTACCATTAATTCAGCAGAATAGATCTAGAGAAAGAAAAAAAAGAGTGATTATACTTTGGAAAAATGAGGAAAAATAAGAAAAATATTGCCTATCTATAATGGGACTACATTTATTTCATAGTTCCTATCAAATAAATCTATATACAAGTATCTTTAAAGAAACATTGAGTTTGTTTTGGTTGATTGCTAGTTATTTAAATGACCAATTTGTGTGATTAAATAGTTTGTTTGATATGTTGTGACATCATCCTCAACACGAGGTTCTAAATACATTTTGTTGGGCCTGCTGACAATAAAGTTAATTGAAACTTTGGCAGGTATCCAGGTAAACAATCAGGGTGAGACAGACTGAGCAGAGAAGCTACAGTATGAACTACAGTAAAACCCAGTTTTGTTGTTCACATTAAAACCAATGGATCTTTCTAAATGTGGGAGTGAATATATCTGCAAATGTAAAATTATTTGACCTGAAGATCCAAAATTTTTTGGTTGAAATCTATATAGCAAATATTCCTGATTTTATAGGACATATTATTTTGCCTAAAAATCTATGCAATACTGTCCCTGCAAGTCAAAAGCAACTGTAGAGATTAGGCAAAAGAGTTGTGGCTGTTTTAAAATACAGCTAATTCTATTTTTCCTTTATGTTAAAAAATTAAGTTATATCAAACATCTTATATTTCTCAAACCCAACACAAAAATTTTAAATGAGACTGGGGTTTGACACTTAAGATTAAAGGTCTTCCACACAAAATGTACTAAAGTATGTTTCGAACTTTAAATTACAACCATGATCATAATTTGAAAAAGAAGGGACCATCTAAAATGAAATTGGTGTATATATTAAATTTGATTATTTTCCTTGTTAATTTTGTTTCAATCTCTTTTAGGTATGTTGACATTTTTATTTATTCTATTTTTTTATTCATCCAGTTTTTTTTAAAAATGAAAATAGATTTTCCTCCCTCAGATCTTCTCAGATTCACCCCACATCTCTACTCACTCAGATCCATACCAATTCTTTCTCTCTCTCACTAGAAAACAAGGTATATTGCAGAGAATGGCCTTATCAGGCATCAATGAGAGGAGAGGCCTTTGGCCCTGTGAAGGCTCAATGCCCACATGTAGGGGAAAGCCAAGGCAGGGAGATGGGAGGGAGATGGGTGAGTGGAGGAACAATCTAGTAGAAGCAGGGGGAGGGTGGAAAGGATAGGGTGATTCCAGAGGGGAAATCAGGAAAGGGGATAACATTTGAAATGTAAGTAAAGAAAATATTCAATTAAAATAAGAAAACAAGGCATTGATGATGACGATGCTGATAATATAAGATAAAGTAAAGTAAAACAAAACAAAACAAAAATGCCAGAATAGGCCAAAACAAGCAGGAAAAAAAGTCACAGAAAAGCCACAAAGCACACAATTTACAAACAGCAGAAATCCCATAAAAACACAAAATTGAAAATCATGATACATAAACAAAATACCTGTAAAGTAAAAAGAGAAAACAAAATTCCAGAAAGAAAGCACTTTGAGAAAAGACAAAACAAAACATAACAACACAACCTCGAAAAAATACATTTGAGTTGATTTTGTGTGGCTATCTATTGATGACCATGGGACGAGCCATGGTGTGGTTTGTATACCCAATAAGAATCTGTTGGAGATGGCTGCTGGGTTAGGGATGGGGGCTTGTGTCTAGTTCTCCTCTCAGTGCTGGGACCCCATCTGCATTAGACCTAAGCAGGCCCTGTCCATGCTGTTGCTGTGAGATCACATGTGTGTACTAAGCGTGTTGTGTCTACTAGGCCTTGTTTCCTTGGTGTCTTCCATGCACAGTGGCTCTCGTACAATCTGCCTTCTCTTCTGCAGTGGTCCCTGAGCCCCGAGGGGAGGGATTTGATAGAGACATCATCCCATGGGTCTTTCTATTTGTTTCCATCAACTGCAGGAGGTAGCTTCTATGATAATGGCTGAACAAGGGACTGATGTCAAAAATCATTTTATTCTTGCTTTCCTTTAGCAGAAAGTAGTATTTGTTTTCCCCCTAGATTGTTGGCATACCTAGTCTCAAATTCTTGACCATGTGAACAGGGTCAGGTGTAGGCTCATGTCATATAGTAGGTCTTAAATCTAATCAGATAGTGCTTGGCTACTCCCACATTTCTTCCCTACCATTGTAACAGTGTATGGAGGCAGGTCACCTTTGTAAATCGAAGTGATTGTAAATAAATGGGTTAGTGTTATCTTTCTCCTTTGGTAATGAGCAGAACATCTTCCAGTATCCTGAAACCAAGTCAGTAGTTGTGAAGGTTTTACATAGATACCAGCTCCTTTTCTCTATGTTTAATGAGTTATGTAGGTGTTGCCTTCAAAAGAAGACCCTTACCAGCAGTTAGTGGAGAGGAAATGGAAGCTGTGACAATAGCTTGGATTGTTTTGGGGTTTTCATGGGACACTTTTGGAGAACAACTTAATCAGAGCCATTCCTAGTACTGGAGGTTTGATTTGGTAGTGGAAGATGTCTAGTTGGCACTTTCTCTCCTCCATAATTGGTGGTTCTATTTAGATTTCTTTTATATTTGTGTATATTTTAACAATCTTCAACAGAAGTAGGTTTCCTATGACCCCCTCAGTGGTTCCATAGTTTTAGCTGTCCTTCCTCCAATTCCCTCCCTTATGTTTTTCTTCCTTCCCCCTCCCTGTTTGAGCCTTTAATTCCAGTCAACATTCTTCATCCATTCATAATTATTCTAATTCCCCTACCTAAGGAGATTATAAAGTGGTGTTGGATTTTGTCAAAGGCCTTTTCTGCATCTAATGAGATGGCCATGTTGTTTTGTCATTGTAGGAGAGCCCAGTCATACTGGGATATGGGTAGTGCCATAACCACAGTAGTCTTTGCTGTGTTTATATGGAAGAGTATATTTTCAATTTACATACACTGAACTATCTCCACATCTCTGGAATGAAGCCTACTTGGTGTAATCTTGTATTTGATTTACTAGTATTTTACTAAGAAATTTTGCATCTGTGTTATTAAGGAAAATTGGTCTATACTTCTCTTTCTTTGTTAGGTCTTTAGTTTATGTATTAAGGTAAATGTGATCTCATATAAAGAATTTGGCAACATTCCTTCCATTTTTATTATGTGGAATAATTTTGAGGAGTATCGGCATTAAGATTTCTTTGAGAATATGGTAGAATTTATTGCTAAATCCACTTGGCATGGTGGTACGTAGATAGACATGGTACTGGAGAGGTTGCCGAGAGTTCTACATGTGGATCCACCGACATTAGGAAGATAATGAGAACACAGGGACAGTACCACCCACAGTTGGCTAGACATCACTCCACTGATCACTAATTGAGAAAGTGCCTTAAAGCTGCATCTCATGGAGGCATTTCTTCAACTGAGGCTGCTTTCCTCTCTGATTACTAGCTTGTGTCAGGTTGACACACACACACACACACACACACACACACACACACACACACACACACACACACACACACAGAGCCAGGAGAATGGATTTTTCTTTTGGTGAGCATGTGGAGTCCTTCCCTATCTCTTCTGATTACTTTTGGTTTGAAGGTTATTTTTTGTCAAATATGAAAGTGACTAGTCTTGCTTGTTTCTTAGGTCTACCTGCTCTGAATGTTTTTCTATTCTTTTACCCACTGTTGGTGTCTTTCTTTGATAGGAAGATGTGTTTCTTTTACATGCAGAAATGTGATCTTGTTCGCAAATCCAATTTGTTAGTCTGCTCCTTTAATTGGAGAATTGAGAGCAAGCTGTTGAGAAGTATTAATGTGCAGTATTTATTAATTCCTGTTACTTTGTTGTTATGGTTTTTCTCTTTTAATTATCTGGTCTGAAGTTATTTATTTCTTGTGTTTTCTTGAGTACTATTTTAAGTTATTCAGACTAAAGTTTTCCTTCTATCTTGTCTTCAATGCCTAAGATTCTTTCTCTCAGTTAGGCATTCATTGTTGTGTTGAGACACCAAGAGTAAGGCAACCCTTACAAAGGGAAGCATTTGAATGGGGTTTGCTTATGCATTCAGTGGTATAGTGCATTGTACTCCTGGGGATGGGGGGCATGATGGAGTGCAGGGAGACATGTACTCAAGAGGTAGCTGAGAGGTCTACTTCTGGTTCTACAGTTAGCAGGAAAAGAGAGTGACACTGTGTTTGGCTTGACCATTTGAAACCTCAAACCTCACCCCCTCAAAACCCACTTCTTCCAAAAAGGCTATATTTCTTGATAGTGCCAATTTCTACCAGCCTATGGGATCCATCTTCATTTAAACCACAACACTCATCATTTACTTTGTTGGTAAGGCATACCACTGAGATTTTGGTTGACTTCCTAAAATTTTCATTTTTGATTTTCTCTTGGTTTGGGTTTTCTTTAGTGCTTCTATTTCTACTTTTATGTTCTGAATTGTTTTCATAATTTCATTCTAATGGGTTTGTGTTTTCACATATTTTGTTAATGGACCTCTTAATATCTTCTTTAAGGTCCTTGAACATTGTCTTAGTCAGGGTTACATTGCTGTGATGAAACACCATGACCAAAGAAACTTGGGGAGGAAGGGATTTATTGGGCTTATCCTTCTCTACTATAGTCCATCATTAAAGGTAGCCAGGACAGGAACTCAAACAGGACAGAAACCTGAAAGCAGGAGCAGATGCAGAGATCCTGGAGGGACACTAATTACTTGCTTGTAACCATGGCTTGCACATCCTGTTTTTTGATAGACCCAGCACAGAAATGGCACCATCCATAATGAACAAGCCCATTCCCTATTATTTGTTAATTAAGAAAATGCCTTATAGGCTTGTGTACAACTCAGTCTTATGTAAGAATTTTTAAAATAGAGGTTACCTCCTCTCAGATGACTTTTGCTTGTGTCAAGTTGACATAAAACTCCCAAGCACAAGCTACTTTAAGTCCTTGCCTTGTATTTCAGCTATATTGCATTTCTCAGGACCCACTATAGTAGAATGTCTGGGTTCTGGTGGAAGCATTTTTATGCAGATGTCTAGTATTTGGTTCATTTGTTAGCTCTCACTCCCAACAATCTTTAAATTGCATTAAATAAAGTAACAAAAAGTGTCTCAGAGTACAAGACATCATCAGTTTCTAAATCATGCACCCCTACAGCAATGTATTCTTTGTTACTATTTTAAAATTTCAAATTTTATTATTCAAATTTTATCAACCATATATCTTATTTCATTTCCTAGTTTATGTACTTTAGAAATCACTTCACATAAAAATTAAAAATAATGCCTCATCAGATTTTCTCTCCATGTAAAAACATTATTTGATTTCTTTGCCAATTCGCAGAGCATTAAATTGTGAATTTGGTGAAGCCCTGACTGACTTGGATCCCTTGGATATATGGAAAATTTAATTTTAAAGAGAAATGAGGAGTTATATAAGTCAATGGGCTAGACATGAACGATGAGCTCTTGTACTGAAATTCAAGAAAAAAATTGAGTTGATTTGCTCTGGAATAAAAAAATAACATAGTATTCCAATCTTTTGGGCTAATAGCCACTTATGCATATCATGTGTATTTTCTGTGATTGGGTTACCTCACTCAGAATGGTATATTCTAGTTCTATCCATTTGCCTAAGAATTTCATATAGTCATTGTTTTTAATAGCTGAGTAATAATCCATTGTTTAAATGTCCCAAATTTTCTGTATTCATTCCTTTGGTGAAGGACATCTGGGCCTTTTCCAGCTTCTATTATAAATAAGGCTGTTATGAACACAGTGGAGCATGTGTCCTTGTTATATGTTGGAGCATCTTTTGGGTATATGCCCAGGAGTGGTATAGCTGGGTTCTCAGGTAGTACTATGTCCAATTCTCAGAGGAGCCTCCAGACTGACTTCCAGAATGCTTGTACCAGCTTGCAATCCCACCAACAATGGAGGAGTGTTCCTCTTTCTGCACACCTCACCTGAGTATTTGATCTTAGCCATTCTGATTGGTATGAGGTGAAATGAAAAGCTCAAGAGGAAGGAAGACCAAAGCTTCAGTCCTTCTGGGAGGAGAGGCCCTTGGTCCTGTGAAGGCTTGATGCCCAGTGTAGGCGAATGCCAGGGTGGGGAGGTGGGAGGGAGCAGGTGGGTAGGTCTGGGAGCAACCTCATAGAAGAAGGGTTGAGAGGGGAGGGGTAGGGAGGTTTCAGGAGGGGAAACCGGGAAAGGGGATAACATTTGAAATGTAAATAAAAAATTCAATAAAATAACATAGATTATCATAAAAATATTTGAAAATTACTTTTCTACATTTTGTAACCATTTCTTTTCTTTTTTGAATTTTTTATTAGATATATTTCTTTATTTACATTTCAAATGATATTCCCTTTCCTGGTTTCCTGTCCATAAGCCTCCCTATTCTCTCCCCGATACGGTGTTCCCCCAATCGACCCCCTTATTCCCCCGAGATTCCCCTGCAACGGGAGGGGGTCCAACCTTGGCAGGACCAAGGGCTTCCCCTTCCACTGGTGCCCCAACAGGGCTATTCTCTGCTACATATGCAGTTGGAGCCCTGGGTCAGTCTATGTATACAGTCTTTAGGTAGTGGTTTAGTCCCTGGAAGCTCTGGTTGGTTGGCATTGTTGTTCTTATGGGGTTGCAAGCCCCTTCAGCTCTTTCAATCCTTCCTCTAATTCCCCCCAAGGGGGTTCCTGTTCTCAGTTCAATGGTTTGCTGCTAGCATTCACATCTGTATTTGACATGTTCTGGGAGAGTCTCTTAGGAGAGATCTATATCCGGTCCCTTTCAGCATGCACTTTTTAGCTTCATCAATCTTATCTAGTTTTGGTATATATAGGGGCCACATGTGAAGCAGGCTCTGAATGGTTGTTCCTTCGGTGACCATTTCTAAGAAACAATATGAACAGCTTTTAATCATGGAATTATGTATTAACACATGGTTACATACAAGTTTGAGACAAACTCATTGATGTGAAGTAAAAAGTGAGACTTTTTGGGGGCTGGAGAGATGGCTCAGCGGTTAAGAGCACCTGACTACTCTTCCAGAGGTCCTGAGTTCAATTCCCAGCAACCACATGGTGGCTCACAACCATCTGTAATGGGATTCGATGCCCTCTTCTGGTGTGTCTGAAGATAGCTACAGTGTACTTATATATAATAAATGAATAAATCTTTAAAAAAAGTGAGACTTTCAAGACTTTATTGCTCAGGATAGTTTATTGGTGATGTGAAGTTCAATATTATGAATAAAAGCTTCTGTGGACAGGATAGCAGTTATTACTCAGGCTGTGCCTTTTTTCACCCACAATAATTTGATTGTGGGAGGAAAGTTCTCCTCCAAGCAGGATGAACATGATTCAGATTGAATCTAACCTTGATAAGGTTGCAAACTAAGAACTTCTTGTGATTTCTACAGATTTCTACAGGCTGAGAAATCCATTTAGGCTTTTTGTCACTGCATGAGGTTTTAGGTTGTAAAAAATTTGATGTACATACTACTTCAGATTATTTTAGTATAGTTATGTAAGTAAAAATTTAATCTTTCTTATTTCTAAATAATCAAAACAGATAAAATACTTTTATGGATGGATGGTGTCAGGAAGCAATATTCTCTTTAATTAAGTGAGGCAATGAAACCATATTATTCCTTATCATTAAAACAACTGTAGACATGGTCAATTTTACACCAGAGCATATGCTTATAGAACAAATTAATAAAACTACACTAGCTCAGTTTGATATGCTATAGACTGAGCTGTGATCTCTACACTCTCCAAATTTGCATGGTGAAGTCTGATTATAATGCAGTAGTATTTGAGATGGAGTCTTTTGTGTTATAATTAGATTACATCATGAGGATGGGGCCTCAAAAATGAGATATAGTCTATGTACACATTAGAACATATAAACACATAGTTAGTTTCAATATACCAGGCCAGTTCAAATGGTTATTTTATTACTATTGCTACAAAGTCATGCGGTCACTTGGATATTGAGACACATTAACCAGATTTAATAATTAAGTTGGAATTACTATCTAGGTTTTATAGTTTTAAAAGTTTTCTAGCTGAAAACAGTAGGTATGAACCAAATTTTAAATTGAAACTGAAAACACAGAATCCAAGAAATAAATTAATGCTATGGCTTTAAAGAAATAAAGACAGAAAAGAAAGAAAAGGAAAAGGCCATGTTGAATTATTTCATAGTGAATAACATTTGCAATCCATTGTGGAAGAGTAAAATTGAAAAGATCTTTGCTGTGTCAAAATAATAGCTCAAAAGAATTAAGTGGACAATGTACTTTTACAAATATACAATGGCTTGCTAATATATTTTCCAACATTCAACAATTAAAAGCAGTAAGAGAAAAAGGTCAAGTAACATATAAAGGCAGACCTAAGAATTACACCAGACTTTTCACCAGAGACTATGAAAGCCAGAAGATCCTGGACAGATGTCATACAGACCCTAAGAGAACACAAATGCTAGCCCAGGCTCCTATATCCAGCAAAACTCTCAATTAACATAGATGGAAAAACCAAGATATTCCATGACAAAACTAAATTTACACAATATCTTTCCACAAATCCAGCCCTACAAAGGATAATAGATGGAAAACTCTAACACAAGGAGGGAAACTAGACCATAGAAAAAGCAAGAAAGTAATCTTCTTTCAACAAACCCAAAAGAATATAGCCACACAAACATAATTCCACCTCTAACAACAAAAATAACAGGAAGCACTCAAGCGGCAGGTCCCCTGCGGTCCAGACACCTCCTGGACCTGAAGGGAGCTGATCAAAAGCTCCCTGCACCTAAAACCTGTGGGAGGAAGAGCTAAACCTTCAGAGGGGCAAACACGCCTGGGAAGGCGTGCCCACATTTCTGACTCCAGAGGAAAACACCTAATGCCATCTGGGACCCTGGTGCACGGGGGCTCCCGGAAAAGGTGGTTCAGGCCCTCCTGGTTGCTGCCCTCACGGAGAGCTCAAAAGAAGCCCCCCACAAACAACTTGAGCCACAGGACCACAGGTAAGACCAACTTTTCTGCTCCAAGCGACTTGCCTGGTGGAATCAGGACACACAGAGGCAAAATTCCTCCGGGACAGGACACTTCCAGTTTTTAGCTGGAGCCCCAACCTCGCTGATCCTGGCCCGCAGCTCTCTGCTTCCAAACCCCATGGGAGAGAGAGCTCACAGCCCGGACAGGTGGGCACTCCTGAGACTGTGGAGTGGGAGAGACCACCAACACTGCCCACCCCTGCCCACATCCCTGGCCCAAGAGGAAAATGTATACGGCCTCTGGGAACCGGAAGATAGGGGCACTCAAGCTGCAGGTCCCCCACAGTCCAGACACTTCCTGGACCTGAAGGGACCTGGTCAACAGATCTCTGCACCCAAATCCCTTGGAAGGAAGAGCTAAACCTTCAGAGAGGCAGACATGCCTGGGAAGCCAGAAGAGACTACACTCTGCCCCTTTTCTGACTCCAGAGGAAAACACCTAATGCCATCTGGGACCCCGGTGCACAGGGGCTTCCTGAAAAGGTGGCACAGGCCCTCCTGATTGCCGTCCTCACAGAGAGCACAAAAGCAGCCCACCACGAGCAACTTGAGCCGCGGGACCACAGGTAAGACCAACTTTTCTGCTCCAAGCGACCTGCCTGGTGGACAAAGGACACAGGTCGACAGGAACAGCTGAAGACCAGTAGACGGGAAAGACTACACGCCTGAAAGCAGAACACTCTTTTCACGTAATTGGCTGAAAGAAAACAGGAAAACATGTCTATAGCACTCCTGACACACAGGCCTATAGGATGGTCTAGCCACTGTCAGAAATAGCAGAACAAGGTAACACCAGAGACAACCTGATGGCGAGAGGCAAGCGCAGGAATCCAAGCAAAGGAAACCAAGACTACATGGCATCATTGGAGCCCAATTCTCCCACCAAAGCAAACACTGAATATCCAAACACACCAGAAAAGCAAGATCTAGAATTAAAATCACATTTGATCATGATGCTGGAGGACTTCAAGAAATACATAAAGAACTCACTTAAAGAAACTCAGGAAAACATAAATAAAGAAGTAGAAGTCTATAGAGAGGAATCAAAAAAAAATCCCTGACAGAATTCCAGGAAAACACAATCAAACAGGTGAAGGAATCAAAAAATGGAAATAGAAGCAATAAAGAAAGCACAAAGGGAGACAACCCTGGATATAGAAAACCAAAGGAAGAGACAAGCAGCTGTAGATACAAGCATCACCAACAGAATACAAGAGATAGAAGAGAGAATCTCAGGAGCAGAAGATTCCATAGAAATCATCGACACAACTGTCAAAGATAATGTAAAACGGAAAACGCTACTGGTCTAAAACCTACAGGAAATCCAGGACTCAATGAGAAGATTGAACCTAAGGATAATAGGTATAGAAGAGAGTGAAGACTCCCAGCTCAAAGGACCAGTAAATATCTTCAACAAAATCATAGAAGAAAACTTGCCTAACCTAAAGAAAGAGATGCCCATAAATATACAAGAAGCGTACAGAACTCCAAATAGATTGGACTAGAAAAGAAAACCCTCCCATTGCATAATAGTCAAAACATCAAATGCACAAAACAAAGAAATAATATTAAAAGCAGTAAGGGAAAATGGTCAAGTAATATATAAAGGTAGACCTATCAGAATCACACCAGACTTCTCACCAGAGACTATGAAAGCCAGAAGATCCTGGACAGATGTCCTACAGACCCTAAGAGAACACAAATGTCAGCCCGGGTTACTGTTTCCAGCAAAACTCTCAATTAACATAGATGGGTAAAGCAAGATATTCCATGACAGAACCAAATTGACACAATATCTTTCTACAAATCCAGTCCTACAAAGGATAATAAATGGCAAAGCCCAACATAAGGAGGGAAACTAGACCCTAGAAAAAGCAAGAAACTAATCGTCTTGACAACAAAACAAAGAGAAGAAAAGCACACAAACATAATCTCACATCCAAATATGAATGTAACAGGAAGCAACAATCACTATTCCTTAATATCTCTCAATATCAATGGACTCAATTGCCCAATGAAAAGATACAGATTAACAATCTGGATACACAAAGAGGACCCTGCATTCTGCTGCCTACAGGAAACACACCTCAGAGACAAAGACAGAGACTGCCTCAGAGTGAAAGACTGGAAAACAACTTTCCAAGCAAATGGTCTGAAGAAGCAAGCTGGAGTAGCCATTCTAATATAGAATAAAATTGATTTTCAACCAAAAGTCATCAAATAAAGATAAGGAAGGACACTTCATATTCATCAAAGGAAAAATCCACCAAGATGAACTCTCAATCCTAAATATCTATGCCCTAAATACAAGGGCACCTACATCCGTAAAAGAAACCTTACTAAAGCTCAAAACACACATTGCACCGCACACAATAATGGTGGGAGATTTCAACACCCCACTCTCAGCAATGGACAGATCATGGAAACAGAAATTAAACAGAGACATAGACAGACTAAGAGAAGTCATGAACCAAATGGAATTAACAGATATTTATAGAACATTCTATCCTAAAACAAAAGGATATACCTTCTTCTCACCACCTCATGGTACTTTCTCCAAAACTGACCATGTAATTGGTCATAAAACAGGCCTCAATAGATACAGAAAGATAGAAATAATGCCATGTGTCCTATCAGACCACAACGGGGTAAAGCTGGTCCTCAGCAACAATAAGGGAAGAACACCCATGTATACATGGAAGTTAAATCAGTAACAGATAAACCATTTCAAAAACTCCATAACTCCTAAAGAAATAGAAGCAGTCATAAAGTTCTCCCAACCAAAAAGAGCCCAGGTTCAGATAGGTACAGTGCAGAATTCTATCAGACCTTCATAGAAGACCTCATACCAATACTATCCAAAATATTCCACAAAATTGAAACAGATGGAGCACTACCGAATTCCTTCTTTGAAGCCACAATTACTCTTATACCTAAACCACACAAAGACCCAACAAAGAAAGAGAACTTCAGACCAATTTCCCTTATGAATATTGACGCAAAAATACTCAATAAAATTCTGGCAAACCGAATCCAAGAGCATATCAAACCAATCATCCACCATGATCAAGTAGGCTTCATCCCAGGCATGCAGGGATGGTATAATATACAGAAAACCATCAAGGTAATTCATTAAATAAACAAACTGAAAGATAAAAACCACATGATCATTTCATTAGATGCTGAGAAAGCATTTGACAAAATTCAACACCCCTTCATGATAAAAGTCCTGTAAAGAAAAGGAATTCAAGCCCATACCCAAACATAGTAAAAGCAATATACAGCAAACCAGTAGCTAACATGAAACTAATTATAGAGAAACTTGAAGCAATCCCACTAAAATCATGTACTAGACAAGGCTGCCTACTCTCTCCCTACTTATTCAATATAGTTCTTGAATTTCTAGCCAGAGCAATCAGACAACAAATGCAGATCAAAGGGATACAGATTGGAAAAGAAGAAGTCAAAATATCACTGTTTGCATTGATATGATAGTATATTTAAGTGATCCCATAAGTTCCACCAGAGAAATACTACACCTGATAAACACCTTCAGCAAAGTGGCTGGGTATAAAATTAACTCAAATAAATCAAATAAAATTAACTTCCTCTACACAAAAGAGAAACAAGCCGAGAAAGAAATTAGGGAAACGACACCCTACTTAATAGTCCCAAATAATATAAAATACCTTGGTGTGAATTTAACCAAGCAAGTGAAAGATCTTTATGATAAGAACTTCAAGCCTCTGAAAAAAGAAATTGAAGAAGACCTCAGAAGATGGAAAGATCTCCCATGCTCATGGATTGGCAGGATTAATATAGTAAAAGTGGCCATTGTACCAAAAGCGATCTACAGATTGAATGCAATCCCCATCAAAATACCAATCCAATTCTTCAGAGAGTTAGACAGAACAATTTGCAAATTCATCTGTATTAACAGCAAACCAGTAAAACTAAAACTATCCTCAACAATAAAAAGACTTCTGGGGGAATCAGTATCCCTGAACTCAAGCAGTATTACAGAGCAATAGTGATAAAAGCTGCATTGTATTGGTACAGAGACAGAAAGATAGACCAGTCGAATAGAATTGAAGACCCAGAAATGAACCCACACACCTATGGTCACTTGATTTTTGACAAGGGAGCTAAAACTGTCCAATGGAAAAGAGATAGCATTTTCTGCAAATGGTGCTGCTTCAACTGGAGGTCAGCATGTAGAAGAATTCAGATCGATCCATGCTTATCACCCTGTACAAAGCTTAAGTCCAAGTGGATCAAGGACCTCCACATCAAACCAGATGCACTCAAACTAATAGAAGAAAAAGTGGGGAAGAATCTCGAACACATGGGCACTGGAGAAAATTTCCTGAACAAAACACCAATGGCTTATGCTCTAAGATCAAGAATCAACAAATGGGATCTCATAAAACTGCAAAGCTTCTGTAAGGCAAAGGACACTGTTAGGACAAAATGGCAACCAACAGATTGGAAAAAGATCTTTACCAATCCTACAACAGATATAGGGCTTATATCCAAAATATACAAAGAACTCAAGAAATTAGACTGCAGGGAGACAAATAACCCCATTAAAAAATGGGGTTTAGAGCTAAACAAAGAATTCACAGCTGAGGAATGCCGAATGGCTGAGAAACACCTAAAGAAATGTTCAACATCTTTTGTCATAAGGGAAATGGAAATCAAAACAACCCTGAGATTTCACCACACAGCAGTGAGAATGGCTAAGATCAAAAACTCAGGTGACAGCAAATGCTGACGAGGATGTGGAGAAAGAGGAACACTCCTCCATTGTTGGTGGGATTGCAGACTGGTATACCCGTTCTGGAAATCAGTCTGGAGGTTCCTCAGAAAATTGTACATTGAACTACCTGAGGACTCAGCTATACCTCTCTTGGGCATATACCCAAAAGATGCCCCAACATATAAAAGAGACACGTGCTCCACTATGTTCATAGCAGCCTTATTTATAATAGCCAGAAGCTGGAAAGAACCCAGATGCCCTTCAACAGAGGAATGGATACAGAAAATATGGTACATCTACACAATGGAGTATTACTGATCTATCAAAAACAATGACTTTATGAAATTCATATGCAAATGGTTGGAACTGGAAAATATCATCCTGAGTGCAGTAACCCAATCACATAAAAACACACATGGTATGCACTCATTGATAAGTGGCCATTAGCCCAAATGCTTGAATTGCCCTAGATGCACAGAACACACGAAACTCAAGACGGATGTCCAAAATGTGAATGCTTCACTCCTTCTTTAAAATGGGAGAAGAACACCCTTGGAAGGGAATAGGGAGGCAAAGTTTAGAACAGAGGCAGAAGGGACACCCACTCAGAGCCTGCCCCACATGTGGCCCGTACATATACAGCCACCAAACTAGATAAGATGGATGAAGCAAAGAAGTGCAGGCCGACAGGAACTGGATGTAGTTCTCTCCTGAGAGACACAGCCAGAATATAGCAAATACATAGGCAAATGCCAGCAGCAAACCACTGAACTGAGAACGGGACCTGCGTTGAAGGAATCAGAGAAAGGACTGAAAGAGCTTGAAGGGGCTCGAGACCCCATATGTACAACAATGGCAAGCAACCAGAGCTTCCAGGGACTAAGCCACTACCTAAAGACTATACATGCACTGACCCTGGGCTCCAACGTCATAGGTAGCAATGAATAGCCTAGTAAGAGCACCAGTGGAAGGGGAAGCCCTTGGTCCTGCCAAGAGTGAACCCCCAGTTAACGTGATTGTTGGGGGGAGGGCGGTAATGGGGGGAGGATGGGGAGGAGAACACCCATATAATATATTCAATAAAAATAAAAAAAACAAGAAAAAATTAAGCTTAAGTTTAGTTTGCCTTAAAATAGACTGTTTACTTGCATATAAATATCTTTTATGCAGAGAGGTGAATCTATTAAAAAACAATGTAGAAAAACTGAAAGTATTTGTTTAAACTTTTATACATTTTTTATTTCTCAAAAAAACTTATATTTAGTATAGGTTTGGCAGTAACTACCCATTTATTTCAACATTCAGGTGTTATATATTTATTTATTTTATATGTTATGGGTGTTGTGGTGGTGTTTATGTCTACGCATCACATGAGTGTGATGCCTGAAGAGGCTAGAAGAGTATCCTCTAGATCCAGAGTTACAGACAATAGTCACTGCATGGTTTCTTGGAACTGAACCTGAACCTTCTGCAAGAAGAAGTGTTCTTGACAATTGTATCATTTTTTATATTTTTCATATACTTTTCAATTGGTTATATGATTTGAAATATGAGAAAATGAATGCCCAGGACACATTTTATCTCCAAAAAGCATCCGTGTTACTAATTTCTGACCTAAAATATTAAGTTTGGGTATACTTATTTTAATATCTTATGCATGGATCAAACATGAACCTCGAAGGCTAAGGATATACTCAATGGGTAAAATGTCTGTTGTACAAGCACTAGCTCCCTAGCACTCGCATATGAAGCTAGCTTTGGAGGGGCATGCTGTAACCCTAGTAATACAAAGTGCACACAAGAGGTTTCTAGGGCTTCCTGAACAGCCAGTATAGACCAATGCAGATCTCCAGGTTCAGTGAATTGCCATCTGTGAAAACATAAGATGGTAGGTAATTGAAAAAGACACCTTCCATTGACCTGTCCTCTACAAATGCTCAAATGTGAGCTCAAATCTGCACCTATCTGTATACACACAGCACACATTCCTGCACACACAATGTTTAGAGCTGTTAAAATAGTCACTACGTATATAATGGATGAAGAAATATGAGGCAGTAAATATTGCAATCTTACATTGTTCTTAACTATTATTGGTTAAATCACAGAAGCATTTTATAGAGGATTACTTTATTATTAATCTAATCTGTGATTTTCCTAAATTAAAGGAAAGTTTGACTAATGCTTTGACTAATAATCAAAGGCAAAATGAACATGAGCTTAATTAATTAATTTTATCAACACACACTGCATACATATAAACGATTTAAACTTCAATGGAATAAAAATAATTTTTAACGTTTACTGAGCAAGTATGAAATTCCACTTAAGACAGAAACTTTCTGCGGCATAATTCAATAATAACCATTCTACATGCATTCTAAGGATAAATCAGCATGCACAGAGGTTGCATTGGGAGGGAGAGTATTATAGAATTTTACAAGTACTACAGGAAATTCCTGAAGGAAACCTCTTTCTAATAGTACTTTAGGGATTGATTGCTTTTCAATTCATACAATTCTCCTTTCAATCCTATGATTAATAATACTGAGCTGACTCTGATTATTTAATTCACTTGGAAAGACTTTACTATATACATATCCTACAATCTATTATATTATAGTACATATTATATATAATTTGAAGTAATGTGTTTTAACTTTGGTAAAACAAGTTATTCTAAATGATATGACCCAATTTTATGCATTCAGAGGCTAATTCTATGGAGAAAATTACTTCTTTGTATTCCATTAAGCTATTTGGAGAAGTCAAAACTATTAGGACAATCACAAGTATAGGAAAATCATTAAAATAATTTGTTACCTTTATATACTTTTTTATTGTGCTGCCAATCTGAATCAAGTTTTTACCTATCTAAATTAAGACATTTAAAAACAGAGCATGATGTTTCAATTAAAATTCAGTACCCACATTGAGAGATGATGTCATTGTAAAATGAATATCACACCTTTTGGATATTTTGATGAATTATAGGATGCAAAATGTCTCACTAATAATTTTTATTGAAGTGATAACAATCTATCTAGAAGTTATTTAATTTAGATCAAATGTTGTTGAAATTGGCCTCGCCCAGTTTCCCTTACATGATGTGGCTTTCTTGCAGGTGTAACATTACAGAGTAGTTTCTGTAGATTTCTACACAACAACTGTTTTATAGTTAGCCACCGTGCACAAATGTATTACGGAAAAAAACTAGGATTTCTGGGCCCCAGAACAGAATCTGGTTCGGTTTCTGTTTCAGGAAAGGTTAAAAACTCTTCAAAGGCAAGATCTGTGTTTCCATTTCTGTTTTCAGTTTCTAGCAAGTATTTTAAGGAAATTCAAAAATTTTATGCGAATGGGGTGTATATTCAGAGACTTGAGAAGTATGCATAATAAGTATGTATATCTTCAGCTCTTTTTATTGATATCAATATCTAGGGAAAAGGTTTTGGCTGTGTTGTCTCTATGTCCCAGTTTGCTCAAGCACTAATTGTTCAGCCCGCTATTGAGAGAAGTCAATGTCTCCTGCCCTTATAGGTTTAAGAGATGTGTGCTGAGTATGTGGCAAGCAGCTCTGGGTAAATGGTATGGATGAGGTACTGTCAATCACATGAACTGACTGCACACTGCACAGGGCCTCAAGGTGCTGCCTATGGGGGCAATGCAAACAACCAAGGGCATTGGACAAAGTTGTTGTTACCAGTGAAGACATGATTAGGTCATCTCGATACTTATTAAGGTTTCCAGGGAACTGAAACCCAGTGCTCAGTCATGAGCAGAAGTGTGCCTGATCTCATAAAAAGGGCATATATACGTGAGTGGAATACAAAAATTTCCTGTTACACCACTGATATTTAATGGCACCAGGCATCACAACCGCACATAATATTACACGTTAATTTAAAATAATGTACAACAATCACTTCCCATAACAAATATTCCGGTTGTGATTGAAAATCCCATGGTTATATCTAGGATTCATAAACTTTGATGACTTCCTCTTGCTCAAAGAATGGAGTCTTCACCTGTCTACACATCTATAATCTGTGAGGCGAGCACACAGGTATACACAGGTTTTGCAACATTAATACTCTTATAGTTAATAGACAAGAAATATAGCAAATTGAATATTCTCCTCTGATGTCTTTGCCATCTTATAATCATTCTTTCCCTTCCTAGATCAAACCATTTCTCTTCAGTTAGACAATGAACAGAAAAACAAAGTCATGCATTCTCTATAACATTAACTTTGCTAATAAGGCTCACTTGTACTTCACAGCGCATTGTGATTTAGATCACCTGGATGGTCAACTCTTAGACTTGTGACGCAGAGCTGTGGGTGAGTCTCTAAAGGAGGTGAGAGGTAGGTGCAATGGATACGTTTCTGAGGGGAGGTGTATTTGAGGAGATAAGATCACATTCTATACTTCCCATTAGGAAATCATGACAGGTTTAATCCATGAGGAAACAAATAAGATATGATCTGCTGGGAATGTGTAAACAGACTTTAGAAAGGTCTGCAGTGGTAGCTGTCAAGAAGTGAAAATCATGAGTTGAAGCTTCAGAAAGGAGTATAAAGTTTCACAGTGAGGAAATAGCTCAGTTGTGGTAGAGTAATGCTTAGTACATCCAGGCCCTGGGCTCAGCCCCGGTGTATATAAGAAAGAAGGAAAGGAGGAAAGAATGAAGGGAGGGAGGAAGGAAGAGAAGGAGGGAGGAGAGTGGGAAGGAGGGATGGATAGAAGTTTCTTTGTGGGGGGTCACTAAAACAAACAGCATATTTTAATTTGTGAACTGTCAACTCTGAAAGGTGGCTTGAGTTTATTGACTATCATAATTATAAGGATTCTTTAAAAGATACAATTGTTTCCATATTAGTATGAAAGTAACAAAAGAAATTCTTAGAATATTTTTCTCTAAGGTTAATCACTAGGATATGATGTTACATCTTTTAAAGTGGCATTTATGTAGAATTTATATTTTTGCATGTTGGTAAACACCTAGAAACAAAAGAGTGATTAAATTTTTATTAGCATTTTAACCACAGAGAGGAATTAAGCCTTGGGAATCTAGAACACACTTGACACTTGAGAAATCCTCACCTGTGGGCAAATCCAATTCTCCAGGGAGCCATGGCTGCTTGCCTGAACTCTGAGGTAATAGTGTGATGTAGTAGTTTAGCATGCTTGTAAGAAAGTATGTGGGAAGGGCTAGGAAGCCATTTCAATTTAATAAGAGCTCACTTGTTTAAAAAATTTGTGGTTTGGGAAAAAAAGTCCATTGTACAAAGGTAAAGAAAAGGAGCTTTGAGCCCAACAATGGGGAGATGCAACTGAAGAGACTACCTCCAGTAGACAGACATGGCCGCCTGTTAGGCTGGGGACCATCCATCTTCGAAATTTTTAACCCAGAATTGTTCCTGTTTACAGGAAATGCAGGGACAAGAGTAGAGCCGTAACTGAAAGAAAGGCCACCCAGTGAGTGACTGGTCAACTTGGGATCCATCCCAGGAGAGCATACCAAACCCTGACATACCAAACACTGATGCCATGCTGTGCTTGCAGACAGGAGCCTGGCATGACTGTCCTACGAGAGGCTTTACCAACAACTGACTGAGACAAATGCAAACACTTAGAGCAAACCATTGGGTTGACAACCACTGAGTTGAGGTCGGGGACCAACACAGAAGAGTTAGAGAAAAATTTGAAGGAGCTTAGGGGGATTGCAACCCCACAGGAAGAAAAAAAGTGTCAACTAACCCAACCCCTTAGAGCTCCCAGAGACTAAGCCAGAACCCAAGGAGCATAGATAGGCTGGTTCATGACTCCGGGCAGAGGACTGCCATATATGGCCTCAGTGGGCGAGGATTCAGTTAATCCTGTGGAAACTTGATGTCCCAGAAAGAGGGATACTGGTGAGGTGAGTGAATGTGTTGGGGAGTACCCTCTCAGAGGCAGGAGTGATGGGGTGAAGAACTCTGGGAGGGGGGAACAGGAAGAGGAGGCAAATTTTGGAATGCAAATAAGTAAAATAATTCAATGAAATAAAATAAAAACAAAAGGAGCATTTAATAAGTTTGGAGAGAAAAAACTAAGATTTCTTTTGAAACAGTTAACTCAAGTTAAATATAAAAATATATTATAAATACTGAATGTATTCACTTATTTTGTTCTATGGTGCAAGTAGCATTATTTTCTGTATTTTCCAGACAAAGAACTATAGTTAAGATGAGGCTGAGAAGCAGACCCACATCAGTCTGGGGGTTCCTGCGATTATGGGGCAGGGGCAAGTAAGAGAAGATTAATTTCTTGATTTAAGCACATCTAAAAGTAACTTGTACTTCAGACACCATACTGGATTTTATTATTAGAAATTCCTGTTTGAAATAGTTGTATCAGCTATTACTATTAACAACTGTGTATAAAATTTATTCATCTTATTATATTTTTAATTAATTTTTTAAAACATTCATACAAATATTTCTATTTTCCCACCCCAACTCCTCCTTGATCTGAGTCTCCTCCTTACCCACCTAACCTCATGCTCTTTCTCTTTCTTAAACAAACAGACAGACAGGCAGACAGACAAAACCAAAGGAAAAAATCCCTTAAAGCACATGGAGTCTGGTTTGTATTGGCCAACATGCTGAACAAGAGGCTAGCCTGGAGTGTGGTTGTTACATCCAATGACACTAACAAATGAAGATGCTCACACTTTGTGTTTTATTAATTAAAGTCTCTCCATTCAAGGCATTAACTGTGAAGTTCAGAAACTTCAATATCATGCTACCGCAGAACAGCAAGCTACATGCCTATTAGCAAATTAACTTATAAATGTGTGGTTGGGAATATTTCAATTTCTAGACTGAAGCTAATAACCACAGGTCAGTTAGATTTTTGAAAATTTTAATTCAGTTACTTATTTATTTTGATTTCAGCTTTACTTAATTTGTGATTATAATATGTGGAATTTTCTTATTTTCCTTGTGCTTTGAACTCGAGGCACAACTTGCTTTCTCAAGAATAGATGTACATAGTTTTCTTGATGTGGATACACTTGGTGCGAGATTGGTCTGAAATATTCGTATTGTGGTTGCCGTAGCCAGCTGTCAATCACACCATTGTATTAATAGAAATTAGTCATTCAGTAATTTAAATGATCATTACAAGACTTTTGCTGCAAGCAGATAACCAAATTGCAGGGAGAGATAGAGGAAGGCGCTGTTTATGAAGTGAGAGGAAATGAGTGGGCATCTGGGAAGAGGGGAAGGCCCTAGATTATGGCCTTCCTACTAGTCAAATATGGACCATAGTTTTCACAAAACTTTGTCCTGGAGAGATATTTTCTGTGATTCTGTTTGACCTCAAGAATCCATCTTCAAGAATAGCTCAGAGGAGGGGTTGGGGATTTAACTCAGTGGTAGAGCACTAGCCTAGCAAGCGCAAGGCCCTGGGTTCGGTCCCCAGCTCTGAAAACAAAAAGAAAAAAAAAAGAATAGCTCAGAGGCACCAAGATAATGACACAGGAAAAGTTGAGCCGCATTTCTGGTTTTCTAACATATTTAAAATCTCTGGAAATTTCTTTTACATCCCACTGTGCCTTCAGAGCAGGAGTTGAGGTATGTTTGATTTATAGTTAAGTTTCTGACTTCTCAGAACCTTTACACAAAGAGTGAACTATTAGTTGGGTTGAAAAGGTTGCGTCAATATCCACAAGGACAGAACTTAGCACATGCTTTTCTTGCATTATCCCATCTGTGCACCTCCACGAAGAGCTTTGAAAGGCTGCACAAAATAATATTATTTTATGACCTGTCAAATGGGAACTCATTGGAAAACTAAGAAGATTTTCAAAACATTTTGCACTCTACATGCAAGAATCAGTTGGTGTCTCTGAGGATAGGAAAATAAATCAACCGGATGCAGGAAATGTGAATGGAGTTAAGTTCACTTGGTATTCTTTGATCTTCTCAGAATGATTTATCATTGCCTTGCCTTTTAATGTAGGGATTTGGAGAGAACATGGACATGGAATGAGATATTTTAAAAATCTCATTTAGGACCACCATATCTGGATCAATCATATGTGATAAAATACAACTTTATATAGATGTGATTTCTTCTTACTGATTGGCTGCTATGTGTCCTCAGACATAATCCCAATAAACTCCACATGGAAGAGGAGACATTTTAGAAACCCCCCTAACTAAACCTTTTGGTGGTTGTCAATAAAGGAAAAGAAAAATGTAAGCTTCTTATTTTTTTTCATTTCAGCATCAGAGTGTATGTTCTTTCCTTGAGTACATAGTTTTTCATAGTTCCTCTTACGGAACTATGAAACCTTTCAACTTAGAGAGAGACAATTTACTGACAAGAGTATATTGTTTGAATTTTTCACACAAATTAAATAAATTAATCGACTTTAAAATCATAATATAAAGTGAAAACACTGTTCTGAACAACACACTTTGCTCACATCAAGAGAGCAGGCAGCATTCGGGCTTTTCTCCCTCTCAGTGTTTTCTTTAAACAGATGCTTCTGTTTCTATTTTCATGGCAGCCACCTAGATCTGCTTTCCAGAATTTACTCACTTTGCACATTCTCTTTCCTCTACTCAGCCACTCTGACCTTCTGTTTCTTCCTTCTATTGTTGGTTCCTTTATTCTTTTCCTCTGCCAGGTCACCTGCCCTAATCTCAGGAGTGTGTGGAGTCTCTCTCTGCTCACAGAGTTGTGTGGGTTCTTTCTCTGTCCCCTCCTGACAGATCCACAGGTAACTGCGTGGATGTTCTTAAATGGTGGAAAAATCAAGTTGTTTTGCTCTCCTTCGGTAGCTACAGCCTTTGACTAGGAACCCCCGAAGCTTCCTCCCTAGCGTGCATCCGAGCTGTCAGATGCTCATTGAGTTGTCACTTCACACTAAATTCCCTGGGTTCATTAAGCGAAGACACAGTTCCAAGTTGTGAACCTAAAGCTAAGCCTCAGCGAAAGAAAAGAATAAAAATCCCAACCCTTAGAAATACAGAAAACTAATGCCAGCAGCAAAGTTCATTAAAACCCAACCAAAACCAGGAGCTACTGGCAGGATACCCTGGAAAGGAGGATCCATGGCTCTCTCCTGGAGTGTGGGTATTGGGAAAAGGACAAGAGAGGACAAAGAATAGCAAGCAGAATGTTTAGCTTGCACTTGGTTGTATTTTCTCTATACAACCATGAAAACTATCAGCTATCTAAAGACAGATGAGACGAAGCATAGATTGTCTGGCAAGGCACCACCTGGCTTTTCTTTGCATTGCTGCTCATACCCAGTACTATTCACTATGTGATGCCCAATGGTGGCAGTGGGTGTGCTACAAAATACAGCAATGGCCCAATAAGAAAGGCACAACTGTCCCACTATTTGTCCCGTACGAAGCAGCTTTAGGTTACAGTGTGATGTGAAGGTAATGAAGACATGGTTATTGTTGTTGGTCAGGGTCATTGGATAGACCAGATGCCAAGGAGTATGCACAGTCCAGTTTAGATTTGTCTTTAAATGCCAAGGGAATCAGCCTTTAATCAAGCTCGTGCATTTGGGTTCATTGTAGAGATTACTCTATAGTATGACCATACTGTGAGCTGATGGTGGGAGAGGCATGGGTGGCCGATGGAAGGTACGTGCACTATCTTATCTGCTCACTTTGATTTGGTGTGGGGGAGGGCTCGTGGTTTGTATCTGGACCCAGGTTTAAAACCCCTATTTGATGAATTGTGTATGCTCTTCCTACTTTATTGGTTTGGCAGAGCTAAGCACTTAGGAGAGAGTTCTACTGCTCACTCTTTTGACACATTAAGGTCACATTTTTCATTTTCACCAAGGTCTAGAGTTAGGCCAAGAGTTATCCTTTCAAGATGGTGGAAAATTCTCTGCTGTAGATGGCTTTCTCTTGTTAGCGAATCTTGGGATGTCTACATAATGATCATCTCTTCAGGAATTTCCTGTAATCTCCCTGGGTGACTTCCCACTGCAGATAGCTGAAATACTATCTTCTGTCAGGTACTCTGGCTAAGTAGCAAAACAACTTCCATTATGTTCTAGTGGGGCTACAGAGCTATTGTCTCCTCTGAGAGTACTTGAAAGCAGTAGACCTTATAACTAATATCCCTTCAGCCTGTTTTTGTCATAACATTTTAATTTTAATTTTTGGTTGGGTATAACAGTCTGTTTGTCAGTTATAATCTTTCAGTAGAGGATTTTCAGGCTTTAAAAGTTTCTAGCCAGCTGTGACTCAGATTAGCCTACTTTTGTTATATGGCAATAGGCCTACCTGTCCATGATGGCTTCACATACAGTGAGCTAGACTTGCCTGAACCCAATAGCAGTGAAGAAAATTCCCTTTTAGACATGGCCACAGGTCAATCTGATAGGAGCATCTTTACTTGATATTCTTCCCATATTTTAAGTTGGCAACCAAGATTAGTCATCACATGGGTCTTTGGGTGTGAGTTCTTAGCACACCAGGTTAGATTACAAGATGAAATGTTGACTGGGTATCTTAGGGATGTCTCAAGAGACTGGAGACCAGGCTGGTAGGTAAGTGCTATAGTGGAGTATCCTAAACTATTTCGTCTAATATAGGCCAACCATGTGGAGTGGTTGTGTTCTATGGTTCCAGATGGAGGAATGCCATGGAGTGATATAGTATAGTGATGGGTGGGCTGAAGTTAGAGAGAAATGACATCAGAGGAGCTATACAGAATGGAATAAAAATTAAAAATATAAACTACTTGGAGTAGTCTAAGAACTTACTAAGGGCAAGAAAACTCACTGTACCTAGAAGCGCTGTGTGAAGTGGTATTGCACAGAACAAGAGGCAGGTGTAACAGAACAAGGTCTCTGAACTCCACCCCCCCAAAGTAAAGGTTGGGTATGTAGTGACTTATCCTTTATTCTGTACTAGGTGTCTAGGCTCTAGGTCTCAGAACACTTGACAACTTCTATTTCACTGGGAAGGTGAGTAATTCTGAGGCAGGATAAAAGTGTGGATCTGTGAGAAGGGAAAAGATGACCTTATCCAGAAATCCAGGGAAAGCCTCTTGCTAACAGGGAAACAGTTTCAGCACAGTCAACAGATACTGAAGACCTTTCTTCCTTACCAGATATAAACTTGCAATTTTCTAAGAATCTCACACATAAGCAATAACATCTGTTTACTTACAAAATGCATGGACTAAACTTTCTGTAAACTAATGACTTCTGGGTTTATCTTCCTATTACTAACTAAAAAGAGAGGAGGACCTGGGGCCAGATCTGCTTTAGTTCTTCTTTGAAGATGGTCTTTCTTTTGTATCTAAAGCTTAAAGATGACTTTATAGTACACAAAGAACACAAACGCCCAGGTTCCTGCAATCTATAAAGCTGGAGGAGAGCAAGGAAAGGGCTTAATCTGCCAGAGCCCATATATTGCCTTTTCCAAAATTTTGGTTGTCACTGGTCTCTTCCCTGTAGCTCCTGCTCCAACATATAGATGCCAGTGACTAATGAGGTTATCTAGAAGAGACTAGCAGTTTCCAGTTCTTGTTGTGCCTTTTCTACATGTGCTGAATGTGCTCAAGAAACAGATATCCCATCTGATTCTATAACATCATTCTAAAGCACTAGGGCACTACTGTTTTCTTCTTGAACTTTGACTAACTGAGCATGATCAGAAGAATGTATATTAAATCATGCATAGGAATATCTCCCACATGGAAATATAGATAGGCTTCCCTAATAAATTTCTTACCCTTTATTTGGCTTTGAATATGATGACCTTGCTCTCTTTGTCTGTTGCAGATAATAAATATTTCTCTACTATTTTATGTCTTAGCTGTGTTTATTTTTGCTGTGCACTTACCAAGATATGAGCCCATTGTGGATCTTATTTGGGTATGCCATCAAATTATAATTTCATCCAAGACATCTCTTGGACCACCCTATAATCTCAGTCAAAGATAGAAGAAAAAACGAAAAACAAAACAAACAAACAAACAAACAAAAAAACCTCAAAGGTTCCTTAGTAATATTTTGAGTCAGACATAACTTGAGAGCCACTAAATGACATATATGGATAATGTTAAGACTGTTAGTTACAACTCCTTCTTTAGGGGCTCATACCTACACTTGAATATGTCTTGCTTGCCCCTACTCTGGCTTGGGAAGCACATGCCCACACTTGGGTTTGTCGTTTTCTCCGCTTGGAGAAACATATGCCCACACTATTGAAGCATCTTTAATAAAACTCAAACTCTGATTTAAACAGATTATGTCTAAAATTCTTTTCTGCAATGAAAACACAAATGCAGGTTGGAAATGAGTCAAAGTCCCTAAAAGGGAATTTCTTTTTCTTCAGAGATCTTCAATTTCTTTCTTCAGAGACATGAAGTTCTTGTCATACAGATCTTTCACTTGCTTGGTTAGAGTCACACCGAGCTATTTTATGTTATTTGAGAGTATTGTGAAGGGTGTCATTTCCCTAATTTCTTTCTCTGCCTGTTTATCCTTTGAGTAGGGGAAGGCTACTGATTTGTTTGAGTTAATTTTATACCGAGCCACTTTGTTGAAGTTGTTTATCAGGCTTAGTAATTCTCTGGTGGAATTATTGAGGTCACTTAAGTATACTATCATACCATCAGTAAATAGTGATATTTTAACTTCTTCCTTTCCCATTTGTATCCCTGTGACCACCTTCTGTTGTCTGATTGCTCTGGCTAAGACTTCAAGTATAATTTTATTGAAAATATCTACTGGCTGAGATCAAAAACTCAGGTGACAACATGGTTGAGAGAAAGTGGAGAGAGAGGAACACTCCTTCATGTTGGTGGAACTGCAAGCTGGTACAACCGCTCTGGAAATCAGTCTGGAGGTTCCTCAGAAAATTGGACATTGTGCTACCTGAGGACCTAGCTAACCATTCCTGGGCATATACGCAAATGATGATCCAACATATAACAAAGACACATACTCTACAATGTTCATAGCAGTCTTATTTATAATAGCCAGAAGCGGGAAAGAACCCAGAAGCCCTTCAACAGAGGAATGGATACAGAAAATGTGGTATATCTATGCAATGGAGTACTACTCAGCTATCAAAACAATGACATTCATAGGCAGATGGATGGAACAAGAAAATACCCTGAATGAGGTAACCCAATTCTCAAAAATCCACACATGGTTTGCACTCATTCATAAGTGGATATCGGCTCAAAAGCTTTAATTACCCAAGATACAGTCCACAGAGCACATGAAGCTCAAGAAGAAGGATCACCAAAGAGCAGATGCTTTAGTCCTCCTTAAAGGGGGAACAAAACTACTCATAGGAGGCGATGTGGAGACAAAGTTTGGAGCAGAGACTGAAGGAATGTTCATTCAGAGCCTGCCCCACCTGGGGATCCAGCCCATATATATATACAGCCACCAAAATGAGACAATATTGATGAAGCCAAGAAGTGCATGCTGACAGGAGTCTGATATAACTGTCTCCTGAGAGGCTTAGTCAGAGAGTGACAAATACAGAGGTGAATTCTAGCAGCAAACCACTGAACTAAGAACAGGGTCTCTGTAGGAGGAACTAGAGAAAGAATTGAAGGAAATGAAGGGACTTGCAGCCCTATACGAATAATACCAACCAACCAGAGCTCCCAGGGACTAAACTACTATTCAAAGATTACACATGGACAGATCCATGGCTCCAGCTGCATGTCTAGCAGAGGATGGTCTTGTTGGACACCAATGGGAGGAGAAGCCCTTGATCCTGCCAAGGTTGAACCCCCAATGTAGGGGAATGACAGGGTGGAGAGGTGGGAAAAAGGGGTGGTTGGGGAAGGGGAACACCCTTATAGAAGAAGCGGAGGGGCATGGAGTAGGGGGCTTATGGATGGAAAATTGGGAAAGTGAATAATATTTAAAATGTAAATAGAAGATATCCAATAAAAAAGGAAAAGAGAAAACAGTAAAAAAAGATATTCCATTGATGATTGTGGAACGTTGAGCATAGATCTGAATAAGGGCTAAGACATGTTTGTACAGTTGTGTGATTTCATCTATCAAAAAGATCTTTGGCTACAGTTCAGTCTTAGACTGAATTTTTGTGTCCCATCCAAATTCATAATTTGAAACATAATCTCCAATGTGATAGCATTTGGAGTGGAGTGGTTTTTTTGGGAGGAGATTGAGACAAGAAGACATAACTCTCATAAATATCATCAGTGCCTTCTTTATAAACGCCACTCTGGAGAAAGTCCCATGCACTCTACAGGAAGAGCAGCTAAGTGAACCTGCTGGTACCTGGATGTTGTACTTCATAGACTCTAGAAAAAAAAAGATTATAGTGTATACTTCCTGACCCTTTATTGACTCTTTTTTTTAATTTAGAGAATACTTTATTAGTTTTTGTAATCAAACCCACGTATATAAGACCTTACATATTTAATACAGTGTGTTACCCCTGTACAAATGGAAAAAACTTAAGTTCAACATTTCTAGACCAATATGGCTGTTAATTTCTGTACAGTGCCAACTCAACACAGTAAACGGGGATACTTTTTTCGAAAGTTGACAGCACAGGTAAAGTTTCAAAAAATTCAAATTATATATCTGTATATATATATTTATATTTATATAAAAAGACCAATAATAGCAGTGTGTTATGCATCAACAGCAGCAACAGCTTTTCCAGGTTCTGCAGTCATCTGAACAAAACTGTAGAGACATCCAGCACACTCCATTAAAAAAAAAAAGTAAAAAAACAAAACCCGAGAAAACAGCACAGTTCTGTTACTCTTGTGGTACCTGGCACCATTTTTTTTTTAAATTAGCTTCTCAATCATCATCTGGAAAGAAAACATTCTGAGCAACATCATTAAAAACAGCTCTGATAAAGCACGGTCACTACTACGTATCATAAAGCAGGTACAAGCTATTTTACATCCACAGAGGTATGATACAGTACTGTCCTACATCTATAATACTAGAGGATACAATTTAAAAGGCATTATTTGAGACTTGATTCTACTTTTCCAGCAGAGGGCCCAAAGGATGGTGTGACACAGCTTTGTAAAGAAACATACTCTAGACAGGATTTCCTTTCACTAGTGGCACAGTTCTAAGGATTCATTCTCTCCATGAATGTCAGCTAAAACCGTTATTAAAAAAATGAAATATCCCTAGAACAAAACCGTATAACCACCGGATTCACATGAAGATGACCTAGTGGAGACAAGCTGGACCTCACCTTACCAACAAGCTATCAAATCTGTTATGTTTAAACAGTGAGACCTCCAAGGAAGGAGATGCCAAGTAGTGCTTCAAAGCTTCGGACCACAATCAAACACAGCATTCTTTTCAACAGAAGCAGAAGCTCATCTGAATATGCTCATGGATGCTGACATCAACATTTAATCATCTCCTCACTCATCCAGGAAGAGGGGGAGATCAGTTACTACTGTACTTTATTGTGTTCAACCAAATCACCATGTTACAAAAATAGCAAGCTGCCATAATAAAAAATAAGGCTCCTCTATCCAGCACCAGATAGCATCATTTTACTTTCAAGCCTAGAAATTGCACACTTGTATATAAACCAATCGAAGATGAGGATTGAGAGTTCATCTTGGTGGATTTTTCCTTTGATGAATATGAAGTGTCCTTCCTTATCTTTTTTGATGACTTTTAATTGAAAATTGATTTTATTTGATATTAGAATGGCTACTCCAGCTTGCTTCTTCTGACCATTTGCTTGGAAAGTTGTTTTCCAGCCTTTCACTCTGAGGTAGTGTCTGTCTTTGTCTCTGAGGTGTGTTTCCTGTAGGCAGCAGAATGCAGGGTCCTCATTGCGTATCCAGTTTGTTAATCTATGTCTTTTTATTGGGGAGTTGAGGCCATTGATGTTGAGAGATATTAAGGAATAGTGATTATTGCTTCCTGTTATATTCATATTTGGATGTGAGGTTATGTTTGTGTGCTTTCATTCTCTTTGTTTTGTTGCCAAGACGATTAGTTTCTTGCTTCTTCTAGGGTATAGCTTGCCTCCTTATGTTGGGCTTTACCCTTTATTATCCTTTGTAGTGCTGGATTTGTAGAAAGATATTGTGTAAATTTGGTTTTGTCATGGAATATCTTGGTTTCTCCATCTATGTTAATTGAGAGTTTTGCAGGATACAGTAACCTGGGCTGGCATTTGTGTTCTCTTAGGGTCTGTATGACATCTGTCCAGGATCTTCTGGCCTTCATAGTTTCTGGCGAAAAGTCTGGTGGGATTCTGATAGGTCTGCCTTTATATGTTACTTGACCTTTTTCCCTTACTGCTTTTAATATTCTTTCTTTATTTTGTGCATTTGGTGTTTTGACAATTATGTGACGGGAGGTGTTTCTTTTCTGGTCCAATCTATTTGGAGTTCTGTAGGCTTCTTGTATGCCTATGGGTATCTCTTTTTTTAGGTTAGGGAAGTTTTCTTCTATGATTTTGTTGAAGATATTTACTGGTCCTTTGAGCTGGGAGTCTTCACTCTCTTCTATACCTATTATCCTTAGGTTTGATCTTCTCATTGAGTCCTGGATTTCCTGTATGTTTTGGACCAGTAGCTTTTTCCGCTTTACATTATCTTTGACAGTTGAGTCAATGATTTCTATGGAATCTTCTGCTCCTGAGATTCTCTCTTCCATCTCTTGTATTCTGTTGGTGAAGCTTGTATCTACAGCTCCTTGTCTTTTCTTTTGATTTTCTATGTCCAGGGTTGTTTCCATGTGTTCTTTCTTGATTGCTTCTATTTCCATTTTTAATTCCTTCAACTGTTTGATTGTGTTTTCCTGGAATTCTTTCAGGGATTTTTGCGATTTCTCTCTGTAGGCTTCTACTTCTTCTCTAAGGGAGTTCTTTATGTCTTTCTTGAAGTCCTCCAGCATCATGATCAAATATGATTTTGAAACTAGATCTTGCTTTTCTGGTGTGTTTGGATATTCTGTGTTTGCTTTGGTGGGAGAATTGGGCTCCGATGATGCCATGTAGTCTTGGTTTCTGTTGCTTGGGTTCCTGCGCTTGCCTCTCGCCATCAGATTATCTCTAGTGTTACTTTGTTCTGCTATTTCTGACCATGGCTAGACTGTCCTATGAGCCTGTGTGTCAGGAGTGCTGTAGACCTGTTTTCCTGTTTTCTTTCAGCCAGTTATGGGGACAGAGTGTTCTGCTTTCGGGCGTGTAGTTTTTCCTCTCTACAGGTCTTCAGCTGTTCCTGTGGGCCTGTGTCTTGAGTTCACCAGGCAGGTCTCTTGCAGGGGAAAAGCTGGTCACACCCGTGGCTCCAAGGCTCAAGTTTGCTCGCGGGGCACTGCCCAAGTCCTCTCTGCGGCGGCAGCAACCGGGAAGATCTGCGCCGCTCCCCCCGGGAGCCTCCGCGCACCAGGGCTCCAGATGACGTCCGGTGTTTTCCTCTGGCGTCTGGATGTGCACAGAGTGCAGTCTCCTCTGGCTTCCCATGCGTCTGCCTCTCTGAAGGTTTAGCTCTCCCTCCCATGGGATTTGGGTGCAGAGAACTGTTTATCCAGTCTGTTTCCTTCAGGTTCTGGCGGTGTCTCAGGCGCTGGTATCCTGCTGCTCCTGGGCCCTCCCCTACGGGAACCCAGAGGCCTTATACAGTTGCCTCTTGGGCCAGGGATGTGGGCAGGAGTGGGCAGTGTTGGTGGTCTCCTCCACTCTGCAGCCTCAGGAGTGCCCACCTGATCAGGCGGTGAGGTCTCTCTCCCACGGGGTTTGGGAGCAGAGAGCTGCTGTGGGCCGGGATCCGCGGGTGTGGGACTTCCCTTTATTGACTCTTAATACTCCAAATTTGTGTTAACCTTGTCTATAAGATTAGGTACTTTATTTAATATAGAGTTTTTCTAGTCAGTAAAATCTTAGGAATAGTATGATGTAGCATATTCTTCAGAGCATAACATGTTTATTGCATTACCTTCCTGGAGGGATAATTACCTTTGCCAGGTAGCCATGGAAACAAATTGAGCAAACCCAACATGGAGATCGCATGGATATGATGAAGTTAAGATGAAAGATACAGGGAGCATCACAGCGACATTGCCAGGGATTTCCGCCATTACCCACTTCCTAAATCCAAGAGATCTTAGCGGATGTGCATAGAGTACATGGGAAGTGGAAGATTAATTGGAAATGGGGCTCCATGATAGTTTGCATGAGATTTACATTCATGACAGGGCATGATTTTGGGGATGATGCAGCTATTTCATAACTGTGCATATTTCTGTAACCCATCAGTCATGTTCTGTAAATAGTCCAATAAACTCATTGGTTTACCACATTGGACTTGAGATACATCATTACTTTATAAGCTGTGGTAAACAGATGTTTGTTGGTTGTGAATTCTCAGGAAAAGTTAATACAGCAAGGAGTTATTGTATTTTCTGTGCAGTTAAAGGGAGATAAAAACCATCTGTAAACTCGTTACAGTATTTGGGTCTGAGAAGTTTCTCTTTTCTTGGCTTAGAGGCAGAGCAGTATTCCAGACTTGTATATATTGCTGAGTCCAGAAACCTGAGCACTCTTTTGTTTTCCCAAAGAAGTCAAACTACTGTTCTAACCCTGTCCCCATGATATAGTAATCGACAACATTAGAGCCCGTGTAAGTGGGTTGATACAGATAATCTCATGAAAATTATATATAATTCATATGATATATGAATTACTTCATTCCAATTTTTTAGAGATATAAATATCAAAGTTTCATAATTATATGAATTACATGAAAAATTTTAAACATGGAAGACTACTATTTGTGTTTCTTTGAATAGTTCCCTTGCAGGAGCACACACAAGGACATTAATAAACATACTTAAATGTTTATGATAATGTTGATTGAGAAGGATGTGCTTCAGTACTCTTTGCAATATTTTCCAAAAGGTGTAATTATAGCAGACAAAAAGCTCTATTTGAAAGACTGATGTATTCATTATAACTTGCCACAAAACTATGTAATTATTCTCACAGCTCTTTAAATATAAGGATTTGTTCCCTTGAAGCCTAAAAGCCCATCTGTGTTCAAGCCTTATTTCCCTGATGTTAAATGCCATAACATTCAATATTGGCATCTTTTAAACTGCAGAAGCTATATTGAAATTATTCCAGTTTCCATTAGCTGTAAACTTAATACCACAGTTTATATTCCTGGTGTCTCACAGGCTGATTTCCTCCTAATTCTCATAGGTACATAGAACAAGCTCACCCTGTCTTTTTCTCTGGGACTGCTTGTCTCCAATTAGTCTCACTTCCTAAAATGTCACTTCTGAGAAGACCTGGGGACCAATGGGAGAGAACTGTAATCAGAAGATAAACAACATTGAAACGTGATGTGACAGCCATACTTTATTCAGTTTCTCCATGTCGGAACAATTTTTACTATTGGGGAAAAAACCCAAACCAAATTAAACCCAACAGCTCTCAAACCAACCACAAAAACTGTTGTCTGTGTCCACAGCCATACAGATTCAGGTTGTTTTGAGTGACATGTCCCACTGGAGAAGACACAAAATAGAAGGATATCATAAGCCAGTACATTTACCAAATACATTGGTGAGGGTGTCAGGTAGACAGATTATAGCAGGGTGGAGAAATATCTTCTATCAGTTTTAAATCTTACAACACTCTTACTTTTAAGTTTGGAAGACGCCCATCATCTTCTAATTTAACAAAGCATTCCCAAAGCTTTACCCAGTGGTCTCAAATATTTTAGGTCATATGGAGAGATGTAGTACATATCTACTATGGGTGCTGCTGATTTATCAGTAAGATAGAGTGAAGGCCATTGGTAACAATATAGCTATATGCTGGTTCAAGTGTGTGGCTTAATTATTTTTTCTACTGCTGTGATAAAATACCATGACCAAGACAATTTATAAAAGACTATTTAATTTGGAGCTTAAAATTTAAGGGTTAGAGCCAATGATGGCAGTGTAACGTCATGGTATTACAAACAGCTCATGTTTTTGATTGTCAATTTGGAGGCATAAAGAGAGACTGGAAATAATGGGAATCTTTTGAAACCTCAAAACTCTCCCCTAAGTAATAGACTCTTCCAAAGCTCCACCTCCCAACCTTTTCCAAACAGTTCTACCATCTTGGGACTAACTAGTTAAATATGTCAGTGTATGAGACTCATACTCATTCCAACAGCCAAAATAAGTTATTGAGGAAAAGTGAGTTAGAATAATCATAATTCAGTGCTTTCAGTTTTCTTTGTACTCTCTGTCTGTCCATCCATCCAATCATCTATCTATCTATCTATCTATCTATCTATCTATCTATCTATCTATCTTCATTATCTATCATCATTTATCTATTCACTATGATTTTCTGTCTCCCTTTCTTCCCATTTCTATTATCTATCTATCTATCTATCTATCTATCTATCTATCTATCTATCTAGTCTCCTCTCTATTATCAATCTACCTATGTACATTCATCATCATTATCATTTGTTATACACAACAAAACAACAACAACAACAACAACAACAACAAAAACCAACAAAAAGAGGCAGATTCACTGAGAAGGAAGCTAATGTCTTAGGGTTTTCATTGCTGTGAAGAAATACCATGATGAAGGCAACTCTTATAAAGGACAACATTTACTTGGTGCTTGTTGGGGATTGGTTATAATGCTTTGAATTAATCTGGCCCCCGAAATTGGGAATCTGCAGGTCCAAATGCTGAAGGTCCTTATCCTCAATTGGTTTTTGATCTATAAATAAAGAACCAACAGCTAATAGTTGGGCAGATGGACTGAGTCGGGTTCTTTAGATTTGCTTGGGCTAGGAACTGGGGGAGAGGAACAGAATCGTCACCGTTTTGAGGCAGATGGATGAGATTTAGAGATGCAGAAGGAAAATCATCTGAAATATAGGTGAGAAGGAATGTCGTCCCTGGAAGGGCAGCCCAGAAATGTCTTGAGCAGCAAAGACTAGGCCTCCCAGAAGGAGCCAGGGCAACAAAGATAAAACTAGAGAGCATTAAGCCAGGAGTACCGGAGGGAAATATGTGCTAGCCACAGTGAGGATTAGAACTTCCCAGCCTTTGAGCTAGTCAAGGCATATTTAAAATTAACTGGGGTGTGTGTGTGTGTGTGTGTGTGTGTGTGTGTGTATGTGTTTCATTCACCTGCCTCTAGAGGTTTCAGAGGAGAAGAATTTTAGTTTGTGACCAAGAGGCTATTCTTGTGATTTTTTTAGTGAAGAATGTGGCTGCTTTTTGCCCTTCTCTGGAGAGTCTGCCTGGGGCTAAGGTGAAGAGAGTAAAATTAATTGCATTGACAAAAGAGGTCTCAAAACAATCTAGTGTAGACTCTGTGCTATGGTTTAGTCTCAGGAAGAATGTTTTGAGGTACAGAACATTTAGAAAGAAAAAATTCAAAATGTGTGGTTCAAATAATAATACCACACCAGGAAGTACAACGGCACTGAATACTACATTCAAGGAGATAAACAAATTAAAAGGGTGTTGATTTCAGGGCAAGATCCCACCCAACTAAGCTTATTGTTTATGTGTTTGCATTTGAACAAGAAATACTTATATCATGTTAGGCATTATTACCTGATTATTGTTTCCATTTGGACTTTTTAGTCTGGAATGAGCTACAATCCAGAAATGGAGGGCACACTTGTGATCCAGCTCTTAAGGCCAGAAGACACAGGCTTTTGATCCAGATCTTGTGGAAGAGTGGCCATGAAAAATTTTGGCCCAGGTATGATGGTACACCTCTTTAATCCAAAGAGACAGACAAGCAGTCTCTAAGTTCAAGGCCAGCCTGAGACAGAGCAAGTTCTAGGTGAAGAAAAGCTTAAGTATAGGTCTGGTGGTACACATCTTTGATTTCAGCATTCAAGAGACAGAGCCATGCAGATCTCTTAGTTCAAGGCCAATCTAAAGAGCAAGTTCCAGGATAGTCAAGTTTAGGCAGTGAGAAAGTGGAAACAGAAAGCTGATGATAATGTAATAGAACAAGGGATCCATGTTCTAGCTCCAGCAAGCAGCAGAACTTGACAGCTTTGCCCAGAGGCTCTGGCTTTAGAATAAAAACTAGAAAGGTCTACTGGGACAATTGATGCTTCTTTAGATGGAGCTAAGAACTTAGCAGTGATTAAGAAGAGACCAGCACTACTGAGGAGAAATCTGGGAAGTATTTTTCGAGAGCACAAAGAAGTGGTATTCCAGAGAAAGCCAAGGTTCTACCTTGTGCTGTAGCTGGACTTGATAACATATAATAATCACACAGGTGATACTGGTTTTGAAGGTATGAAGGGTTCATTGAGAACATTGGAGGCTTGACACTGTGAGAGGCCAGGAAAGGCATAGTCTTGGCTGCAGTTGATGACCTGGGATTAAGGGGTCATGCAAAGAAGTTGACACTTGGTACCATGAAGAGAGCCTATGAGAGGCTATTGGTGAAGCCTAGTTGCAGTGTAAGACTGCAGCACATTGGAGATGTCAGTAGCTTGGGATAATCACCAAGAATAGCAGCAACAGTGCTACTAGAACCTAGAGTGCTACAGAGTTGAGAGCTGTAGAATTGACTCAAGCCCTTTTGAGGAACCCAGAAGATCATGTGTGGATACCAGACACAAGAAAAAGAAGCTGTAAAGTTGAAGTTGCCTTGGAGGCCCCATGATGTTAGAGATGTCAGAGCTGCGGGATACCTACCAATGAAAGTTGCTAAAGGAGTGGAACAACCAAGAAGAAGGAATTGGGTTGTAGTCAACAAAGCTGAAAGAGTTTGAAGATCTGAAGAGTGTTTTGACCTCAGACATGGATATGCAGCGTTTGGAGTTTGCCTAGCTTGCTTTTGGTCTTGCTTTGGTCCAATATTTCCTTACTATAACATTTTGGAATAGTAATGTATATCTTGCTTGATGTTGAAGGTATGTGATCTGCTTTGTGGTTTTGGTTTCTTAGAGGATTAAAATTAAGAGATTGTATGGATCTCAAGAGAGACTTTGAACTTTGGATTTTTAATGTTGCTGAGACTGTAATAGACTATGGGACTTTCAAAGTTGGACTAAATGCAATTTGCATTATGTTATGGCTAGGAATGGCCACCATAGATAGACTCATGTGTTTGAACAAGTCTATGGTGACCAGGGAGTGGAATGTGGTGGTTTGAATATGCTTGGCCCAGGGATTGGCACTATTAAGAGGTATATCCTTGTTGGAGGAAGTGTGTCACTGTGAGAGTGGGCTTTGAGACCCTCCTCCTAGCTGCCTGGAAGACAGTCTGCTCCTGGCTTCCTTGGGAGGAAGATGTAGAACTCTCAGATTCTCCAGTGGCATGCCTTCCTGGACACTGCCGTGCTTTCTTACTGAATGATAATGGACTGTACCTCTGAACTTATAAGTTAGTCCTTTATTAAATGTTTTCCTTTATAAGAGTTGCCTTGATTTTGGTGTCTCCTCTCATCAATGGAGACCCTAATTGAGACAACCAATTACTCTCCAAAGTAAGCTTTATTAGGAGAAAGAACTTTATCTTAGTGCGTAGGAGGATAGTAAGGATGTGATTGGGCCAGGGAGTCAGAGAGCATTAAGAGGGATAGTACGCTTCCTGGTTGCTGCCGCTGCAGAGAGCCTGTGGGCAGCACCCCACGAGCGAACTTGAGCCCTGGGACCACAGGTAAGACCAACTTTTCTGCTGCAAGAAAGCTGCCTGGTGAGCTTGGGACACACGGAAGCAGAATTCCTCTAGGACCGGACACGTTCTGTGTTTACCGGAAGTCCCACACCCGCGGATCCCGGCCCTCAGCAGCTCTCTGCCCCCAGACCCTGTGAGAGAGAGACCCAACCGCCTGGTCAGGTGGGCACTCCTGAGGCTGCAGAGCGGAAGAGACCACCAACACTGCCCACCCCTGCCCACATCCCTGGCCCAAGAGGAAACTGTATAAGGCCTCTGGGCTCCCGTGGGGGAGGGCCCAGGAGCGGCAGGACCCCTGCCTGAGACACCACCAGAACCTGAGGGAAACAGACCGGATAAACAGTTCTCTGCACCCAAATCCCGTGGGAGGGAGAGCTGAACCTTCAGAGAGGCAGACAAGCCTGGGAAACCAGAAGAGACTGCTCTCTGCACACACATCTTGGACGCCAGAGGAAAAAGCCAAAGACCATCTGGAAACCTGGTGCACTGAAGCTCCCGGAAACGGCGGCACAGGTCTTCCTGGTTGCTGCAGCTGCAGAGAGCCCGTGGGCAGCACCCCATGAGCGAACTTGAGCCTCGGGACCACAGGTAAGACCAACTTTTCTGCTGCAAGAAAGCTGCCTGGTGAACTCAAGACACAGGCCCACAGGAACAGCTGAAGACCTGTAGAGAGGAAAAACTACACGCCGGAAAGCAGAACACTCTGTCCCCATAACTGACTGAAAGAGAGGAAAACAGGTCTACAGCACTCCTGACACATAGGCTTATAGGACAGTCTAGCCACTGTCAGAAATAGCAGAACAAAGTAACACTAGAGATAATCTGATGGCGAGAGGCAAGCGCAGGAACCCAAGCAACAGAAACCAAGACTACATGGCACCATCGGAGCCCAATTCTCCCATCAAAACAAACATGGAATATCCAAACACACCAGAAAAGCAAGATCTAGTTTCAAAATCATATTTGATCATGATGCTGGAGGACTTCAAGAAAGACGTGAAGAACTCCCTTAGAGAACAAGTAGAAGCCTACAGAGAGGAATCGCAAAAATGCCTGAAAGAATCGCAAAAATGCCTGAAAGAATTCCAGGAAAACATAAATAAACAAGTAGAAGCCCATAGAGAGGAGACACAAAAATCCCTGAAAGAATTCCAGGAAAACATAAATAAACAAGTAGAAGCCCATAGAGAGGAGACACAAAAATCCCTGAAAGAATTCCAGGAAAACACAATCAAACAGTTGAAGGAAATAAAAATGGAAATAGAAGCAATCAAGAAAGAACACATGGAAACAACCCTGGATATAGAAAACCAAAAGAAAAGACAAGGAGCTGTAGATACAAGCTTCACCAACAGAATACAAGAGATGGAAGAGAGAATCTCAGGAGCAGAAGATTCCATAGAAATCATTGACTCAACTGTCAAAGATAATGTAAAGCAGAAAAAGCTACTGGTCCAAAACATACAGGAAATCCAGGACTCAATGAGAAGATCAAACATAAGGATAATAGGTATAGAAGAGAGTGAAGACTCCCAGCTCAAAGGACCAGTAAATATCTTCAACAAAATCATAGAAGAAAACTTCCCTAACCTAAAAAAAGAGATACCCATAGGCATACAAGAAGCCTACAGAACTCCAAATAGATTGGACCAGAAAAGAAACACCTCCCGTCACATAATTGTCAAAACACCAAATGCACAAAATAAAGAAAGAATATTAAAAGCAGTAAGGGAAAAAGGTCAAGTAACATATAAAGGGAGACCTATCAGAATCACACCAGACTTCTCGCCAGAAACTATGAAGGCCAGAAGATCCTGGACTGATGTCATACAGACCCTAAGAGAACACAACTGCCAGCCCAGGTTGCTGTATCCAGCAAAACTCTCAATTAACATTGATGGAGAAACCAAGATATTCCATGACAAAACCAAATTTACACAATATCTTTCTACAAATCCAGCACTACAAAGGATAATAAATGGTAAAGCCCAACATAAGGAGGCAAGCTATACCCTAGAAGAAGCAAGAAACTAATCGCCTTGGCAACAAAACAAAGAGAATGAAAGCACACAAACATAACCTCACATCCAAATATGAATATAACGGGAAGCAATAATCACTATTCCTTAATATCTCTCAACATCAATGGCCTCAACTCCCCAATAAAAAGACATAGATTAACAAACTGGATACGCAACGAGGACCCTGCATTCTGCTGCCTACAGGAAACACACCTCAGAGACAAAGACAGACACTACCTCAGAGTGAAAGGCTGGAAAACAACTTTCCAAGCAAATGGTCAGAAGAAGCAAGCTGGAGTAGCCATTCTAATATCAAATAAAATCAATTTCCAACTAAAAGTCATCAAAAAAGATAAGGAAGGACACTTCATATTCATCAAAGGAAAAATCCACCAAGATGAACTCTCAATCCTAAATATCTATGCCCCAAATACAAGGGCACCTACATACGTAAAAGAAACCTTACTAAAGCTCAAAACACACATTGCACCTCACACAATAATAGTGGGAGATTTCAACACCCCACTCTCATCAATGGATAGATCATGGAAACAGAAATTAAACAGTGATGTCAACAGACTAAGAGAAGTCATGAGCCAAATGGACTTAACGGATATTTATAGAACATTCTATCCTAAAGCAAAAGGATATACCTTCTTCTCAGCTCCTCATGGTACTTTCTCCAAAATTGAGCATATAATTGGTCAAAAAACGGGCCTCAACAGGTACAGAAAGATAGAAATAATCCCATGTGTGCTATCGGACCACCACGGCCTAAAACTGTTTTTCAATAACAATCAAGGAAGAATGTCCACATATACTTGGAAATTGAACAATGCTCTACTCAATGATAACCTGGTCAAGGAAGAAATAAAGAAAGAAATTAAAAACTTTTTAGAATTTAATGAAAATGAAGATACAACATACCCAAACTTATGGGACACAATGAAAGCTGTGCTAAGAGGAAAACTCATAGCGCTGAGTGCCTGCAGAAAGAAACAGGAAAGAGCATATGTCAGCAGCTTGACAGCACACCTAAAAGCTCTAGAACAAAAATGAAGCAAATACACCCAGGAGGAGTAGAAGGCAGGAAATAATCAAACTCAGAGCTGAAATCAACCAAGTAGAAACAAAAAGGACCATAGAAAGAATCAACAGAACCAAAAGTTGGTTCTTTGAGAAAATCAACAAGATAGATAAACCCTTAGCCAGACTAACGAGAGGACACAGAGAGTGCATCCAAATTAACAAAATCAGAAATGAAAAGGGAGACATAACTACAGATTCAGAGGAAATTCAAAAAATCATCAGATCTTACTATAAAAACCTATATTCAACAAAATTTGAAAATCTTCAGGAAATGGACAATTTCCTAGACAGATACCAGGTATCGAAGTTAAATCAGGAACAGATGAACCAGTTAAACAACCCCATAACTCCTAAGGAAATAGAAGCAGTCATTAAAGGTCTCCCAACCAAAAAGAGCCCAGGTCCAGACGGGTTTAGTGCAGAATTCTATCAAACCTTCATAGAAGACCTCATACCAATATTATCCAAACTATTCCACAAAATTGAAACAGATGGAGCACTACCGAATTCCTTCTACGAAGCCACAATTACTCTTATACCTAAACCACACAAAGACACAACAAAGAAAGAGAACTTCAGACCAATTTCCCTTATGAATATCGACGCAAAAATACTCAATAAAATTCTGGCAAACCGAATTCAAGAGCACATCAAACCAATCATCCGCCATGATCAAGTAGGCTTCATCCCAGGCATGCAGGGATGGTTTAATATACGGAAAACCATCAACGTGATCCATTATATAAATAAACTGAAAGAACAGAACCACATGATCATTTCATTAGATGCTGAGAAAGCATTTGACAAAATTCAACACCCCTTCATGATAAAAGTCCTGGAAAGAATAGGAATTCAAGGCCCGTACCTAAACATAGTAAAAGCCATATACAGCAAACCAGTTGCTAACATTAAACTAAATGGAGAGAAACTTGAAGCAATCCCACTAAAATCAGGGACTAGACAAGGCTGCCCACTCTCTCCCTACTTATTCAATATAGTTCTTGAAGTTCTAGCCAGAGCAATCAGACAACAAAAGGTGATCAAGGGGATACAGACCAGAAAAGAAGAGGTCAAAATATCACTATTTGCAGATGACATGATAGTATATTTAAGTGATCCCAAAAGTTCCACCAGAGAACTACTAAAGCTGATAAACAACTTCAGCAAAGTGGCTGGGTATAAAATTAACTCAAATAAATCAGTTGCCTTCCTCTACACAAAAGAGAAACAAGCCGAGAAAGAAATTAGGGAAACGACACCCTTCATAATAGACCCAAATAATATAAAGTACCTCGGTGTGACTTTAACCAAGGAAGTAAAAGATCTGTACAATAAGAACTTCAAGACACTGAGGAAAGAAATTGAAGAAGACCTCAGAAGATGGAAAGATCTCCCATGCTCATGGATTGGCAGGATTAATATAGTAAAAATGGCCATTTTACCAAAAGCATTCTACAGATTCAATGCAATCCCCATCAAAATACCAATCCAATTCTTCAAAGAGTTAGACAGAACAATTTGCAAATTCATCTGGAATAACAAAAAACCCAGGATAGCTAAATCTATCCTCAACAATAAAAGGACTTCAGGGGGAAACACTATCCCTGAACTCAAGCAGTATTACAGAGCAATAGTGATAAAAACTGCATGGTATTGGTACAGAGACAGACAGATAGACCAATGGAATAGAATTGAAGACCCAGAAATGAACCCACACACCTATGGTCACTTGATTTTTGACAAAGGAGCCAAAACCCTCCAATGGAAAAAAGATAGCATTTTCAGCAAATGGTGCTGGTTCAACTGGAGGGCAACATGTAGAAGAATGCAGATCGATCCATCCTTATCACCCTGTACAAAGCTTAAGTCCAAGTGGATCAAGGACCTCCACATCAAACCAGACACACTCAAACTAATAGAAGAAAAACTAGGGAAGCATCTGGAACACATGGGCACTGGAAAAAATTTCCTGAACAAAACACCAATGGCTTATGCTCTAAGATCAAGAATCGACAAATGGGATCTCATAAAACTGCAAAGCTTCTGTAAGGCAAAGGACACTGTGGTTAGGACAAAACGGCAACAAACAGATTGGGAAAAATCTTTACCAATCCTCCAACAGATAGAGGCCTTATATCCAAAATATACAAAGAACTCAAGAAGTTAGACCACAGGGAGACAAATAACCCTATTAAAAAATGGGGTTCAGAGCTAAACAAAGAATTCACAGCTGAGGAATGCCGAATGGCTGAGAAACACCTAAAGAAATGTTCAACATCTTTAGTCATAAGGGAAATGCAAATCAAAACAACCCTGAGATTTCACCTCACACCAGTGAGAATGGCTAAGATCAAAAACTCAGGTGACAGCAGATGCTGGCGAGGATGTGGAGAAAGAGGAACACTCCTCCATTGTTGGTGGGATTGCAGACTGGTAAAACCATTCTGGAAATCAGTCTGGAGGTTCCTCAGAAAATTGGACATTGAACTGCCTGAGGATCCAGCTATACCTCTCTTGGGAATATACCCAAAGGATGCCTCAACATATAAAAGAGACACGTGCTCCACTATGTTCATCGCAGCCTTATTTATAATAGCCAGAAAATGGAAAGAACCCAGATGCCCTTCAATAGAGGAATGGATACAGAAAATGTGGTACATCTACACAATGGAATATTACTCAGCTATCAAAAACAACGGCTTTATGAAATTCGTAGGCAAATGGTTGGAAGTGGAAAATATCATCCTGAGTGAGGTAACCCAATCACAGAAAGACATACATGGTATGCACTCATTGATAAGTGGCTATTAGCCCAAATGCTTGAATTACCCTAGATCCCTAGAACAAACGAAACTCAAGACAGATGATCAAAATGTGAATGCTTCACTCCTTCTTTAAATGAGGAAAAAGAATACCCTTGGCAGGGAAGAGAGAGGCAAAGATTAAAACAGAGACTGAAGGAACACCCATTCAGAGCCTGCCCCACATGTGGCCCATACATATACAGCCACCCAATTAGACAAGATGGATGAAGCAAAGAAGTGCAGACCGACAGTAGCCGGATGTAGATCGCTCCTGAGAGACACAGCCAGAATACAGCAAATACAGAGGCGAATGCCAGCAGCAAACCACTGAACTGAGAATAGGACCCCTGTTGAAGGAACCAGAGAAAGAACTGGAAGAGCTTGAAGGGGCTCGAGACCCCAAAAGTACAACAATGCCAAGCAACCAGAGCTTCCAGGGACTAAGCCACTACCTAAATACTATACATGGACTGACCCTGGACTCTGACCACATAGGTAGCAATGAATATCCTAGTAAGAGCACCAGTGGAAGGGGAAGCCCTGGGTCCTGCTAAGACTGAACCCCCAGTGAACTAGACTATGGGGGGAGGGCGGCAATGGGGGGAGGGTTTGGAGGGTAACACCCATAAGGAAGGGGAGGGGGGAGGGGGATGTTTGCCCGGAAACCGGGAAAGGGAATAACACTTGAAATGTATATAAGAAATACTCAATTAATAAAAAAAAAGAGGGATAGTATATTATACTTGTGGCAGCGTGAGTCCTTAAAGGGAGGGAGAAAGAAAGAGAAGAAAGGAGAGGAGAAGAGCAGAGAGAAGAGGAAGAGGAAGGGGAAAAAGAGGAGGAAGAGGAAAAGGAGAAGGTAGAAGAGGAGGGAAGAACACACACACACACACAGAGAGAGAGAGAGAGAGAGAGAGAGAGAGAGAGAGAGAGAGAGAGAGAGAGAGAGAGAGAGAGAGAGAGAGATTCTTTCCAGGTACTGAAGAGGAGCTTCATTAGGTAGTTTAAAATGAGAGAGTAGACATAAAACTGCAAAGCTTCTGTAAGTCAAAGGACACTGTGGTTAGGACAAAACGGCAACCAACAGATTGGGAAAAGATCTTTACTAATCCTACAACAGATAGAGGGCTTATATCCAAAATATCTAAAGAACTCAAGAAGTTAGACCGCAGGGAGACAAATAACCCTATTAAAAATGGGGTTCAGACTCCCCCATTGTTGGTGGGATTGCAGACTGGTAAAACCATTCTGGAAATCAGTCTGGAGGTTCCTCAGAAAATTGGACATTGAACTGCCTGAGGACTCAGCTATACCTCTCTTGGGCATATACCCAAAAGATGCCCCAACATATAAAAAAGACATGTGCTCCACTATGTTCATAGCAGCCTTATTTATAATAGCCAGAAGCTGGAAAGAACCCAGATGCCCTTCAATAGAGGAATGGATACAGAAAATGGATACATCTACACAATGGAATATAACTCAGCTATCAAAAACAATGACTTTATGAAATTCGTAGGCAAATGGTTGGAACTGGAAAATATCATCCTGAGTGAGGTAACCCAATCACAGAAAAACACATATGGTATGCACTCATTGATAAGTGGCTATTAGCCCAAATGCTTGAATTACCCTAGATGCACAGAACACATGAAACTCAAGAAGGATGACCAAAATGGGAATGCTTCACTTCTTCTTTAAAAGGGGAACAAGAATAAATACCCTTGGGAAGGAATAGGGAGGAAAAGTTTAGAACAGAGGCAGAAGGAACACCCATTCAGAGCCTGCCCCACATGTGGCCCATACATATACAGCCACCCAATTAGACAAGATGGATGAAGCAAAAAAGTGCAGGCCGACAGGAACCGGATGTAAATCTCTCCTGAGAGACACAGCCAGAATACAGCAAATACAGAGGTGAATGCCAGCAGCAATCCACTGAACTGAGAATAGGACCCCCATTGAAGGAATCAGAGAAAGAACTGGAAGAGCTTGAAGGGGGTTGATACCCCATATGAACAACAATGCCAAGCAACCAGAGCTTCCAGGGACTAAGCTACTACCCAAAGCTTATACATGGACTGACCCTGGACTCTAACCTCATAGGTAGCAATGAATAGCCTAGTAAGAGCACCAGTGGAAGGGGAAGCCCTTGGTCCTGCTAAGACTGAACCCCCCAGTGAACGTGATTGTTGGGGGGAGGGCAGAATGGGGGGAGGATGGGGAAGGGAACACCCATAAAGAAGGGGAGCGGGAGGGGTTAGGTGGATATTTGCCCGGAAACCGGGAAAGGAAATAACATTCGAAATGTAAATAAGAAATACTCAAGTTAATAAAGAAAAAACGGAAAAAAAAAATGAGAGAGTAGAAAAGTGGCATCATCTGCAGAATGAAGAGAAGAGCTATCTTAGATTCCTGAGAAGTCTTCCAAACAAACAGAATTTGTGACCTTTAAAGATTTTTCAGGGGATAGCATGATTTTTTTTTTGGTTCTTTTTTTCGGAGCTGGGGGACCGAACCCAGGGCCTTGCGCTTCCTAGGCAAGCACTCTACCACTGAGCTAAATCCCCAACCCCATGATTTTTTTTAATATCAAATGATTTCAACAGCTTAGCCTATGTGACTAGAAACATAAAGGAAGCAGGTACTGGGTAGAACCATATATTTATTTTGAACTTACAATGTGTGTGTGTGTGTGGGGGGAGAAGTTGGACATGCTTTTTCAGGTATATGTAATGTAACTTTCATGGAGGAGGATAATCAGCTGTGGGGTGTGCGACCTAATTTCTAGAAGAAAGAAAGGAACTGAGAGGGTTTCTGATTTAAAAAATAGATATACTGATATCTGCAGCCACAATAAAGCAGCCACAATTCCCATTCATCTATATAACACGAATGTGTATGTGTATGTATATGTGTGTGTGTTTATGTGCATATGATGCATGTGATTGATGTATATATATATATTGTATATTTATTCATCAACTCAGTTCTCTATTTTTAATAACCCCTGATTAGTCTTTGAATTTTCGTTATACTATTTTTATGTGTTCCAGAGATTTTATTCAAATATTTTGTTGTGTATTCTCAGAAGGTCCAGCTGTGTCCCTTTTAAATTTACTTGTTTCTATTTACATATTGTGGAGGAAGATTGTGGAAGGATTTGAAATATAATGAGTGGCCTGCTCAACTTTTCTCTTTGAGTTCTATCTGCCTCTGTCTTTAATTAGGCTGCTTATAATTGCACTAGGATTGGTGCGAGTTTGTCAGAAGATGAGAGCAATGCAAATGAGTTCTGTCATAGAAATGCAAATTAGAGCTGATGCAATGCACCTGAGAATATTGTCCAACTCTGTCAGTTGTGTATTTTGTAACTATGTTGTAGCATTCCTCTTCTCATTATAAATGTGTGTGGCTTGAATTCTCTTTTAAAACATTGTAATATTTTCTCCTATTGAGTAATAAAATAATAGCTTTTTTTTCAAAAAGACATTTTGCACTTTTTTAATGTGTTAAAGTACTATGGTTTTGTTGCTTTTTCAAAAATACCTTTTTTCATATTCATTTATTCAAGATTTTAACCTGGTTCCCCAAAACTCATTACCTCATCATGAAACTCCACGTCAACAGAGCCACTTGTTTTTCTTGGTCTCAGCCATTTCTGTGATCTCATAGCAGTTTTGATAGAGTGGTAACTGAATCTTGAATTTTTCAAGGTCATTTTTCAGAATTTTTTCTTTTGAGAAGTTTTTAATAGACACTGCTTGGTCTCTGATAGTGTGTGCTTCAAGATCAGATAATTAATAACCCCCAAAGGAAGTGATCTTATAAATATCTTTAATTATTGACCAACATTTGTTCTTAAAAGGACATTGAATTAGTGATGGAATCAGAGAACCCATTCATAGACTTAGTACTGAAAAAGGGATCTGAAATAATAGCAATGCCAAATTTATTTATAACTCTGTGCAAAAATAGTAAGTCATCATTTAGATGTGAATTGTTCAATCTCAGTTCTGTCTTTGATATATCTCTAACAAAATTTTCTAAAATTTAGATTCTCATATTTGTACCTCTAATTTTTACATATGTATATATATTCGCATATATATGTATATATCTTTGTTGTCTCTCTATAACCACCCTTTGCTTTAACCTGAATGACTCACATCACTAACTGTAAATTTGTATCTTTTCATCATGTCTGTCTATCTATCTGTCTGTCTGTCTGTCTATCTATCATCTATCTATTTTCTATCTAATACTCTCTCATCCACTGGGACATACATCCACTTTCAGTATTGAATAATGCTGCATGAAGGTGGACTTGCAAGGATAGTTGAATTCTTAGTTTTTTTTTTCATTTTTATTAAATTGTTTATTTCTTACTTAAATTTCAAATGTTATTCCCTTTCCTGGTTTCCAGTCCATTGGACCCCTAAGCTTTCACCCTCCCTTTCTATATGGGTGTTCCCCTCCCCATCCACACCCCATTATTGTCCCCCCAATAACCCGTACACTGGGGGTCCAGCCTTGGCAGGACCAAGAGCTTCCCCTTCCACTGATGCCCCTACTAGGCTATTCACTGCTACCTATGCAGTTGGATCCCAGGGTTAGTCCATGTAGAAGCTCTGCTTGGCATTGTTGTTCTTATGGGGTCTCAAGCCCCTTCAGCTCTTTCAGTCCTTTCTGTAATTCCTCCAACTGGGGTCCCATTCTCAGTACAGTGGTTTGCTGCTGGCATTTGCCTCTATATTTGACAGATTCTGGCTGTGTCTCTCAGGAGAGAACTATATCCGGTTCCTGTCAGCCTGCACTTCTTAGCTTCATCCATCTTATCTAGTTTTGGTGGCTGTATATATATGGGCAGCATGTGGGGAAGGCTCTGAATGGGTGTTCCTTCTGCCTCTGTTCTAAACTTTGCCTCCCTATCCCCTCCTATGGGTATTTTTGCTCCCTTTTTGAAGAAGGAATGAAGCATCCACATTTTGGTCATCCTTCTTAAGTTTCATGTGGTCTGTGCATCTTGGGTAATTTGAGCATTTGGGCTAATATACACTTATCAATGAGTGCATACCATTTGTGTTTTTCTGTGATTGGGTTACCTCACTCAGGATGATATTTACTAGTTCATTCCATTGACCTATGAATTTCATAAAGTCATTGTTTTTGATAGCTGAGTAGTACTCCATTGTGTAGATGTACCACATTTTTCGAATCCATTCCTCTGTTGAAGGGCATCTGGGTTCTTTCCAGCTTCTGGCTATTATAAATAAGACTGCTATGAACATAGTGGAGCATGTGTCTTTGTTATATGTTGGGGCATCTTTTGGGTATATGCTCAAGAGAGGTATAGCTGGATCCTCAGGTAATGTAATGTCCAATTTTCTGAGGAACCTCCAGACTGATTTCCAGAGTGGTTGTACCAGTTTTCAATTCCACCAACAATGGGGGAGTGTTCATCTTTCTCCACATCCTCACCAGCATCTGCTATTGCCTGAGTTTTTGATCTTAGCCATTCTCACTGGTGTGAGGTGGAAATCTCAGGCTTGTTTTGATTTGCATTTCCCTTATGACTAAAGATGTTAAACATTTCTTTAGTTGCTTCTCATCCATTTGATATTCCTCAGCGTTGAACTCTTTGTTTAGCTCTGTACCCCATTTTTAATAGGGTTGTTTGTCTCTCTGCAGTGTAATTTCATGAGTTCTTTGTATATTTTGGATACAAGCCCTCTATCATTTGTAGGATTGGTAAAGATCTTTTATTAATTTGTTGGTTGCCATTTTGTTCTAATGACAGTGTCCTTTGCCTTACAGAAACTTTGCTGTTTTATGAGAACCCATTTGTCGATTCTTGATCTTAGAGAATAAGCCATTAGTGTTTTGTTCAGGAAATTTTCTCCAGTGCCCATGTGTTCGAGATTCTTCCCCACTTTTTTTTTCTATTAGTTTGAGTGTATCTGGTTTGATGTGGAGGTCCTTGATCCACTTGGACTTAAGCTTTGTACAGGGCAATAAGAAGGGGTCAATTTGCATTCTTCTACATGCTGACCTCCAATTGAACCAGCATTACTTGTTGAAAATGCTATCTTTTTTCCATTGTGTGGTTTTGGCTCCTTTGTCAAAAATCAAGTGATCGTAGGTGTGTGGGTTCATTTCTGGGTCTTCAATTCTATTCCACTGGTCTATTTGCCTGTCTCTGTACCAATACCATGTAGTTTTCATCACTATTGCTCTGTAATACTGCTTGGGTTCAGGGATAGTGATTCCCCCTGAAGTCCTTTTATTGTTGAGGATAGTTTTCGCTATCCTGGGTTTTTTGTTATTCCAGATGAATTTGCAAATTGTTCTGTCTAACTCTTTGAAGAATTGGATTGGTATTTTGATGCGGATTGCATTGAATCTGTAGATTGCTTTTGGTAAAATGGCCATTTTTACTATATTAATTCTGCCAAACCATGAGCATGGGAGATCTTTCCATCTTTTGAGATCTTCTTCAATTTCTTTCTTCAGAGACTTAAAGTTCTTATCATACAGATATTTCACTTGCTTGGTTAAAGTCACACCGAGGTATTTTATATTATTTGGGACTATTATGAAGGGTGTCATTTCCCTAATTTCTTTCTCGGCTTGTTTCTCTTTGTGTAGAGGAAGGCTACTGATTTATTTGAGTTAATTTTATACCCAGCCACTTTGCTGAAGTTGTTTATCAGCTTTAGTAGTTCTCTGGTGGAACTTTTGGGATAACTTAAGTATACAATCATATCGTCTCCAAATAGTGATATTTTGACTTCTTCCTTTCCGATCTGTATCCCTTTGATCTCCTTTTGTTGTCTGATTGCTCTGGCTAGAACTTCAAGAACTATATTGAATAAGTAGGGAGAGAGTGCGCAGCCTTGTCTAGTCCCTGATTTTAGTGGGATTGCTTCAAGTTTCTCTCCATTTAGTTTAATATTAGCTACTGGTTTGCTGTATATGGTTTTTCTATGTTTAGGTATGGGCCTTGAATTTCTGTTCTTTCCAGGACTTTTATCATGAAGGGGTGTTGAATTTTGTCAAATGCTTTCTCAGCATCTAATGAAATGATCATGTGGTTTTGTTCTTTCAGTTTGTTTATATAATGGATCACGTTAATGGTTTTCCGTATGTTAAACCATCCCTGCATGCCTGGGATGAAGCCTACTTGATCATGGTGGGTGATTGTTTTGATGTGCTCTTGGATTCGGTTTGCCAGAATTTTATTGAGTATTTTTGCGTCGATATTCATAAGGGAAATTGGTCTGAAGTTCTTTTTTTTTGTTGGGTCTTTGTGTGGTTTAGGTATAAGAGTAATTGTGGCTTCATAGAAGGAATTCGGTAGTGCTCCATCTGTTTCAATTTTGTGGAATAGTTTGGATAGTATTGGTATGAGGTCTTCTATGAAGGTCTGATAGATTCTGCACTAAACCCGTCTGGACCTGGGCTCTTTTTGGTTGGGAGACCTTTAATGACTGCTTCTATTTCCTTAGGAGTTATGGGGTTGTTTAACTGGTTTATCTGTTCCTGATTTAACTTCGGTACCTGGTATCTGTCTAGGAAATTGTCCATTTCCTGGAGATTTTCAAGTTTTGTTGAATATAGGCTTTTATAGTAAGATCTGATGATTTTTTGAATTTCCCCTGAATCTGTAGTTATGTCTCCCTTTTCATTTCTGAGTTTGTTAATTTGGACACACTCTCTGTGTCCTCTCGTTAGTCTGGCTAAGGGTTTATCTATCTTGTTGATTTTCTCAAAGAACCAACTTTTGGTTCTGTTGATTCTTTCTATGGTCCTTTTTGTTTCTACTTGGCTGATTTCAGCTCAGAGTTTGATTATTTCCTGCCTTCTACTCTTCCTGGGTGTATTTGCTTCATTTTTGTTCTAGAGCTTTTAGGTGTGCTGTCAAGCTGCTGACATATGCTCTTTCCTGTTTCTTTCTGCAGCCACTCAGCGCTATGAGTTTTCCTCTTAGCACAGCTTTCATTGTGTCCCATAAGTTTGGGCATGTGGTACCTTCATTTTCATTAAATTCTAAGAAGTCTTTAATCTCTTTCTTTATTTCTTCCTCAATCAGGTTATCATTTAGTAGAGCATTGTTCAACTTCCATGTATGTGTGGGCGTTCTTTCCTTATTGTTGTTATTGAAGACCAGCCTTAGTCCATGGTGGTCTGATGGAATGCATCAGATTATTTCTGTTTTTCTTTATCTGTTGTGCCCTGTTTTGTGACTGATTATATGGTCAATTTTGGAGAAGGTATCAGGAAGTGGTGAGAAGAAGGTATATCCTTTTGCTTTAGGATGGAATATTCTATAAATATCTGTTAAGTCTATTTGGTTCATAACTTCTATTAGTCTGTCTATATCTCTGCTTAATTTCTGTTTCCACGATCTGTCCATTGATGAGAGTGGGGTGTTGAAATCTCCTACTATTATTGTGTGAGGTGTAATGTGTGCCTTGAGCTTTAATAAGGTTTCTTTTATGTATTTAGGTGCCCTTGTATTTGAAGCATAGATATTTAGAATTGAGAATTCATCTTGTTGGATTTTTCCTTTGAGGAAAATGACACATCCTTCCTTATCTTTTTTGATGATTTTTGGTTGAAAGTAGATTTAATTCGATATTAGAATGGCTACTCCAGCTTGCTTCTTCAGACCAGTTTATTGGAAAGTGCTTTTCCAACCTTTTACACTGAGGTAGTATCTGTCTTTGTCTCTGAGGTGTGTTTCCTGTAGGCAGTAAATTGTTGGGTCCTTTTTTCATATCCTGTCTGTTAATCTGTGTCTTTTTATTGGGGAATTGAATCCATTGATGTTGAGAGATAGTGACTGTTACTTCCTATTATTTTTGTATTTGGAGGTGTGAATACATTTGTGTGTTTTCTTCTTTTGGTTTTGTTGCAAAAAGATTAGTGTCTTGCTTTTTGTAGGGTGTAGCTTTCCTCCTTATATTGGACTTTGCCATTTATTATCCTTTGTAGGACTGGATTTGTAGAAAGATATTGTGTAAATTTGGTTTTGCCATGGAATATCTTTGTTTCTCCCTCAATGTTAGTTGATAATTTTGCTGGATACATTATCCCGGGCCAGCATTTGTGTTCTCTTAGGGTCTGTATGACATCTGTTCAGGATCTTCTGGCTTTCATAGTCTCTGGTGAGAAGTCTGGTGTAATTTTCATAGGTCTGCCTTTATAAGTTACTTTGTCTTTTTCCCTTACTGCTTTTAATATTCTTTCTTTGTTTTGTGTATTTGTTGTTTTGACTATTATGTGACAGGAGGAGTTTCTTTTCTGGTCCAATCTATTTGGAGTTCTGTAGGCTTCTTGTAAGTTTATGGACATCTCTTTCTTTTGGTTAGGGAAGATTTCTTCTATGATTTTGTTGAAGATATTTACTGGTCCTTTGAGCTGGGAGTCTTCACTCTCTTCTATACCTATTATCCTTAGGTTTGATCTTCTCATTTTGTCCTGGATTTCCTGTATGTTTTGAGCTTTGAGCTTTTCCCATTTTTCATTATCTTTGACAGTTGTTTTGATGTTTTCTATGGTATCTTCTTCTCTTGAGATTCTCTCTTCTATCTCTGGTATTCTGTTGGTAATGCTCACATCTTTGTCTCCTGATCTCTTCCCTAGGTTTTCTATCTCCAGGATCCTCTCCTTTTGTACTTTCTTTATTGTTTCTATTTTCATTTTTAACTTTTAGATTGTTTTGTTCATTTCCTTCTCCTGTTTGGTTGTTTTTTTTCTAGTAGTTCTTTAAGGGATTTTTGTGTTTCCTCTTTAAGGGCTTCTAGCCATTCACTTGTGTTGTCTTGTATTTTCTTAAGGGAATTATTTATGACCTTCTTAAAGTCCTCCATCATCATGATAAAATGTGATTTTAAATCTAGACCTTGCTTTTCTGGTGTGTTTGGATATCTCGTGGGAGAATTGGACTTTGACGATGTTAAATATCCTTGGTTTCTGTTGCTTGGGTTCCTTTGCTTGCCTCTCGCCATCATTTTGTCTCTGGTGTTAGCTTGTCTTGCTGTTTCTGTGGGCCTGTGTGTCAGCACTGCTGTAGACCTGTTTTCTTTCAGCCAGTTTTGGGAACAGAGTGTTCTGCTATCCATTGTATGTACTCTCTGCATGTAGTCATTCTGGTCAGCTGACTTTCAGCTCTCTGTGTGGGTAAGAACCAGAAGGGTCCTGCCCCTACTTTTCCTAGGTCCCTGTGCCCAGAGGGTAGAGATGTCACAAGGCGTTTTCCTATTGAGTTGGGAATGTGGGCAGAGAGTAGTCTCCTCTGGTTTCACAGGAGTGTCTGCCCCTCTGATGGTCTAGCTATCCCCTCCCCACAATGGGATTTGGGTATCTGGAGCTCCCAAATATTTTGACCAGTTCAGTTCAGATCTGGGCACAGATCTGGACTGCGGGGCTCCTGCAACTTGACTGCTCCTATATTCCTGTGTCCAGAGGTGCTATGCAGTTTCCTGTTGGGCTAGGGATGTGGGCAAATGTCGAATTCTTATTTCAATTCTTTTGCTTATCATTGGGAACAGAATTACTGGAATATATAATATTTTCTTTGAGGCATAGCTATATGGTTTGTTAGATCATATACCTCAGAAGCACTGCCACTTTAAGAGAGCACATGTTGTATCTCCACCACTTTAGACTCAGCAGTCAAGAATAGATCCCTGCTGTGACTACTGTGGATAGTCTGGTTGAGATACATCTGAAGAAAGCCCATCCACTTCTGACAGGATCCATGATGTTCAAATAATTGTCCTTCCTTACTAGTGCTTTTCTGACTCTGAGAAAGAATGAATCCAAGTCATGTAATATAGCTATTTGCAAAAGCAATATATTATCTTAGAGCATCCACTGCTTATACAAACCCATAGAAGTAAATAATTTTCTCTATTCCATGGAATGAGATCAGAATCTAGCAATCAGATCTGAACAACTGTTGTATTAGTAGAAAACCTGTTGGAGTAGTATACTTGAAATATATCTTTACCACAGCAGAATCTATTTCCAATTCTAAGAAAGCTTTCAACAACATTTACCATTGTACATCCCCAGCAACTGTACACAAAGGCTCCAATTTTTCCATATCCTTGCTAGTCCTTGATATCCTGTAGGTATGTATTTATGTATGTATGTATGTATGTATGTATGTATGTATGTATGTATGTATGTATGAGCTTGTTTTTTTTTAAATTAGAAGTCATACAAATTATGCATGATTTCCGAAGAAAAATATCGCTACTATTATATAAGCTTCTATACAGTAAATTTAAGATCACTTCATGGATTAATTATTAATTCTAGGGTTGGTATGTAGATATGACAGTCTCCTTTCACCATGTACAACTGAATTAGTTATAAGCTATAGGCCTGGATTCTAGAGAGTGATTTTTTTATTAACTTGAGTATTTCTTATTTACATTTCGAGTGTTATTCCCTTTCCCGGTTTCCGGGCAAACATCCCCCTAATCCCTCCCCCTCCCCTTCTTTGTGGGTGTTCCCCTCCCCATCCTCCCCCCATTGCCGCCCTCCCCCCAACAATCTAGTTCACTGGGGGTTCAGTCTTAGCAGGACCCAGGGCTTCCCCTTCCACTGGTGCTCTTATTAGGATATTCATTGCTACCTATGAGGTCAGAGTTCAGGGTCAGTCCATGTATAGTCTTTAGGTAGTGGCTTAGTCCCTGGAAGCTCTGGTTGCTTGGCATTGTTGTACATATGGAGTCTCGAACCCCTTCAAGCTCTTCCAGTTCTTTCTCTGATTCCTTCAACGGTCCTATTCTCAGTTCAGTGGTTTGCTGCTGGCATTCGCCTCTGTATTTGCTGTATTCTGGCTGTGTCTCTCAGGAGCGATCTACATCCGGCTCCTGTCGGCCTGCACTTCTTTGCTTCATCCATCTTGTCTAATTGGATGGCTGTATATGTATGGGCCACATGTGGGGCAGGCTCTGAATGGGTGTTCCTTCAGTCTCTGTTTTAATCTTTGCCTCTCTATTCCCTGCCAAGGGTATTCTTGTTCCCCTTTTAGAGAAGGAGTGAAGCATTCACATTTTGATCATCCATCTTGAGTTTCATTTGTTCTAGGCATCTAGGGTAATTCAAGCATTTGGGCTAATAGCCACTTATCAATGAGTGCATACCATGTGTGTTTTTCTGTGATTGGGTTACCTCACTCAGGATGATATTTTCCAGTTCCAACCATTTGCCTACGAATTTCATAAAGTCATTGTTTTTGGTAGCTGAGTAATATTCCATTGTGTAGATGTACCACATTTTCTGTATCCATTCCTCTGTTGAAGGGCATCTGGGTTCTTTCCAGCTTCTGGCTATTATAAATAAGGCTGCGATGAACATAGTGGAGCACGTGTCTCTTTTATATGTTGGGGCATCTTTTGGGTATATGCCCAAGAGAGGTATAGCTGGATCCTCAGGCAGTTCAATGTCCAATTTTCTGAGGAACCTCCAGACTGATTTCCAGAATGGTTGTACCAGTTTGCAATCCCACCAACAATGAAGGAGTGTTCGTCTTTCTCTGAATCCTCACCAGCATTTGCTGTCACCTGAGTTTTTGATCTTAGCCATTCTCACTAGTGTTAGGTGAAATCTCAGGGTTGTTTTGATTTGCATTTCCCTTATGACTAAAGATGTTGAACATTTCTTTAAGTGTTTCTCAGCCATTCGGCATTCCTCAGATGTGAATTCTTTGTTTAGTTCTGAACCCCATTTTTTAATAGGGTTATTTGTCTCCCTGCGGTCTAAGTTCTTGTGTTTTTGTATATTTTGGATATAAGGCCTCTATCTGTTGTAGGATTGGTAAAGATCTTTTCCCAATCTGTTGGTTGCCATTTTGTCCTAACCACAGTGTCCTTTGCCTTACAGAAGCTTTGCAGTTTTATGAGATCCCATTTGTGGATTCTTGATATTAGAGTATTAGCCATTGGTGTTTTGTTCAGGAAATTTTTTCCAGTGCCCATGTGTTTCAGATGCTGCCCTAGTTTTTCTTCTATTAGTTTGAGTGTATCTGGTTTGATGTGGAGGTCCTTGATCCAATTGGACTTAAGCTTTGTACAGGGTGATAAGCATGGATTGATTTGCATTCTTCTACATGTTGACCTCCAGTTGAAGCAGCACCATTTGCTGAAAATGCTATCTTTATCCTATTGGATGGTTTTGGCTCCTTTGTCAAAAATCAAGTGACCATAAGTGTGTGGGTTCATTTCTGGATCTTAAAATCTGTTCCATTGATCAATCTGTCTTTCTCTTTAACAATACTATGCAGCTTTTATCACTATTGCTCTATAATACTGTTTGAGTTCAGGGATAGTGATTCCCCCTGAAGTCCTTTTATTGTTGAAAATAGTTTTAGCTATCCTGGGTTTTTTGTTATTCCAGATGAATTTGAAAATTGTTCTGTCTAACTCTTTGAAGAATTGGATTGGTATTTTGATGCGGATTGTATTGAATCTGTAGATCGCTTTTGGTAAAATGGCCATTTTTACTATATTAATCCTGCCAATCCATGAGCATGGGATCTTTTCATCTTCTGAGGTCTTCTTCAATTTCTTTCTTCAGAGTCTTGAAGTTCTGTTACTTTCTTGGTTAAAGTCACACCGAGGCACTCTATATTATTTGGGTCTATTATGAAGGGTGCCATTTCCCTAATTTCTTTCTCGGCTTCTTTCTCTTTTGTGTAGAGGAAGGCTACTGATTTGTTTGAGTTAATTTTATACCCAGCCACTTTGCTGAAGTTGTTTATCAGCTTTAGTTGTTCTCTGGTGGAACTTTTGGGATCACTTAAATATACTATCATGTCATCTGCAAATAGTGATATTTTGACCTCTTCTTTTCCGATCTGTATCCCCTTGACCTCCTTTTGTTGTCTGATTGCTCTGGCTAGAACTTCAAGAACTATATTGAATAAGTAGGGAGAGAGTGGGCAGCCTTGTTTAGTCCCTGATTTTGTGGGATTGCTTCAAGTTTCTCTCCATTTAGTTTAATGTTAGCAACTGCTTTGATGTATATAGCTTTTACTATGTTTAGGTATGGGCCTTGAATTCCTATTCTTTCTAGGACTTTTATCATGAAGGGGTGTTGAAGTTTGTCAAATGCTTTCTCAGCATCTAATGAAATGATCATATGGTTTTGTTCTTTCATTTTGTTTATATAATGGATCACGTTGATGGTTTTCCATATATTAAATGATCTCTGCATGCCTGGGATGAAGCCTACTTGATCATGGTGGATGATTGTTTTGATGTGCTCTTGGATTCGGTTTGCCAGATTTTATTGAGTATTTTTGCATTGATATTCATAAGGGAAACTGGTCTGAAGTTCTCTTTCTTTGTTGGGTCTTTTTGTGGTTTAGGTATAAGAGTAATTGTGGCTTCATAGAAGGAATTCGGTATGCTCCATCTGTTTCAATTTTGTGGAATAGTTTGTACAGTATTGGTATGAGGTCTTCTATGAAGGTCTGATAGAATTCTGCACTAAACCCGTCTGGACCTGGGCTCTTTTTGGTTGGGAGACCTTTAATGACTGCTTCTATTTCCTTAGGAGTTATGGGGTTGTTTAACTGGTTTATCTGTTCCTGATTTAACTTCGGTACCTGGTATCTGTCTAGGAAATTGTCCATTTCCTGGAGATTTTCAAGTTTTGTTGAATATAGGCTTTTATAGTAAGATCTGATGATTTTTTGAATTTCCCCTGAATCTGTAGTTATGTCTCCCTTTTCATTTCTGAGTTTGTTAATTTGGACGCACTCTCTGTGTCCTCTCGTTAGTCTGGCTAAGGGTTTATCTATCTTGTTGATTTTCTCAAAGAACCAACTTTTGGTTCTGTTGATTCTTTCTATGGTCCTTTTTGTTTCTACTTGGCTGATTTCAGCTCTGAGTTTGATTATTTCCTGCCTTCTACTCCTCCTGGGTGTATTTGCTTCATTTTTGTTCTAGAGCTTTCAGGTGTGCTGTCAAGCTGGTGACATATGCTCTCTCCTGTTTCTTTCTGAAGGCACTCAGAGCTATGAGTTTTCCTCTTAGCACAGCTTTCATTGTGTCCCATTAGTTTGGGTATGTTGTACCTTCATTTTCATTAAATTCTAAGAAGTCTTTAATTCTTCCTTTATTTCTTCCTTGACCAGGTTTCATTGAGTAGAGCATTGTTCAATTTCCAGGTATATGTGGGCATTCTTCCCTTATTGTTATTGAAGACCAGCTTTAGGCCGTGGTGGTCTGATAGCACGCATGGGATTATTTCTATCTTTCTGTACCTGTTGAGGCCCATTTTTTTGACCAATTATATGGTCAATTTTAGAGAAAGTACCATGAGGATCTGAGAAGAAGGTATATCTTTTTGCTTTAGGATAGAATGTTCTGTAAATATCTGTTAAGTCCATTTGGCTCATGACTTCTCTTAGTCTGTCTACGTCTCTGTTTAATTTCTGTTTCCATGATCTGTCCATTGATGAGAGTGGGGTGTTGAAATCTCCTACTATTATTGTGTGAGGTGCAATGTGTGTTTTGAGCTTAAGTAAGGTTTCTTTTATGGATGTAGGTGCCCTTGTATTTGGGGCATAGATATTTAGGATTGAGAGTTCATCTTGGTGGATTTTTCCTTTGATGAATATGAATTGTCCTTCCTTATCTTTTTTGATGAGTTTTAGTTGAAAATTGATTTTATTTGATATTAGAATGGCTACTCCAGCTTGCTTCTTCTGACCATTTGCTTGGAAAGTTGTTTTCCAGACTTTCACTTTGAGTTAGTGTCTGTCCTTGTCTCTGAGGTGTGTTTCCTGTAGGCAGCAGAATGCAGGGTCCTCACTGCGCATCTTGTTTGTTAATCTGTGTCTTTTTTTGGGGAGTTGAGACCATTGATGTTGAGAGATATTAAGGAATAGTGATTATTGCTTCCTGTTATATTCATATTTGGATGTGAGATTATGTTTGTGTGCTTTACTTCTCTTTGTCAAGATGATTAGTTTCTTGCTTCTTCTAGGGTATAGCTTGCCTCCTTAAGTTGGGCTTTACCATTTATTATCCTTTGTAGTGCTGGATTTGTAGAAAGATATTGTGTAAATTTGGTTTTGTCATGGAATATCTTGGTTTCTCCATCTATGTTAATTGAGAGTTTTGCAGGATACAGTAACCTGGGCTGGCATTTGTGTTCTCTTAGGGTCTGTATGACATCTGTCCAGGGTCTTCTGGCTTTCATAGTCTCTGGCGAAAAGTCTGGTGTGATTCTGATAGGTCTGCCTTTATATGTTACTTGACCTTTTTCCCTTACTGCTTTTATATTCTTTCTTTATTTTGTGCATTTGGTGTTTTGACTATTATGTGACAGGAGGAGTTTCTTTTCTGGTCAAATCTATTTGGAGTTCTGTAGGTTTCTTGTATGCTTATGGGTATCTCTTTCTTTAGGTTAGGGGAGATTTCTTCTATGATTTTGTTGAAGATATTTACTGGTCCTTTGAGCTGGGAGTCTTCACTCTCTTCTATACCTATTATCCTTAGGTTTGATCTTCTCATTGAGTCCTGAATTTCCTGTATTTTGGACCAGTAGCTTTTTCCACTTTACATTATCTTTGACAGTTGAGTGGATGATTTCTATGGAATCTTCTGCTTCTGAGATTCTCTCTTCTATCTCTTGTATTCTGTTCTTCATGTCTTTCTTGAAGTCCTCCAACATCATGATCAAACATGATTTTGAAACTAGGTCTTGCTTTTCTGGTGTGTTTGGATATTCCGTGTTTGCTTTGGTAGGTGAATTGGGCTCCGATGATGCCATGTAGTCTTGGTTTCTGTTGCTTGAGTTCCTGCGCTTGCCTCTTGCCATCAGATTATCTCTAGTGTCACTTTGTTCTGCTATTTCTGACAGTCACTAGACTGTCCTATAAGCCTGCGTGTCAGGAGTGCTGTAGACCTGTTTTCCTGGTTTTTTTCCAGCTAGTTATGGGAACAGAGTGTTCTGCTTTCGGGCATGTAGTTTTTCCTATCTACAGGTCTTCAGCTATTCCTGTGGGCATGTATCCTGAGTCCACCAGGCAGGTCACTTGGAGCAGAAAAGTTGGTCTTACCTGTGGTCCCGAGGCTCAAGTTTGCTCGTGGGGTGTTGCTTATGAGCTCTCTGTGGAGGCAGCAACCAGGAGGACCTGCGCTGCCCTCCCCGGGAGCCCCCGTGCACCAGAGTCCCAAATGGCGTTTGGTGCTTTCTTCTGGAGTCAGAGATGTGGGCTGAGTGTAGTCTCTTCTGGTTTCCCAGGCCTGTCTGCCTCTCTGAAGGTTTAGCTCTCCCTCCCACAGGATTTGGGTGCAGAGAACTGTTTATCTGGTCAGTCCCTTCAGGTTGTGGCAGTATCTCAGATGCAGCGTACCTGCTACTCCTGTGCCCTTATCCAAGGGAACCCAGAGGCCATATACAGTTTCCTCTTGGGCCAGGGATGTGGGCAGGGGTGGGCAGTGTTGGTGGTCTCTTCCGCTCTGCAGTCTCAGGAGTGCCCACCTGTCCGGGCAGTGAGCTCTCTTTCCACGGGTTTGGGAGCAGTGAGCTGGAGGTCTAGTTCATACTTCTTAATTTTGCAGAGTTAAAAATACAGCCCTTTTCTAGTGTTATTAATATTATTAAAACACTTTGCAAACAAAATTTAATAAATATTATGAATTTAAATATATTTCAATTTATTTAGGGTAATTGATTTCATAAGAATATGCCTATATGCATACATGTGTATTTTAAAAATATTATACTTTACATCATAATACATACGTTCTTATCATCATGTTTCATACATGCATATAATATTTGCATACCTAATGAGGTATGTACGATATAATTCCAATTTTTAAAAGTTTTGTGACAGAGTAATACATAGGAGAACAGGCAATTATGATAAGTACACTTGTCCTGAGAGTTTGTCTTTTGTGGCATTTATAGCTCAGCACAGCTATGCAACTCCTTGCTAATACTCTGTAGGTGGGTTTATTAGAACAACTTTCAGAAAGGATCTTGTTTCTGTTATATTAAAATAGCAATTCTCAGCCTGTGGTCATGACCCCTTTGGCAAACCTCTGTCTCTAAGACTATTGACATTATGATTCATAACAGTAGCAAAATTACAGTTATGAAGTATCAACAAAACCAATTTGATGCGTCGGGGTCATGAGGAAATGTATTAAAGTGTTATGGCATTAGGAAGGTTTAGAACCAGTGACCTAAAGGAAATGTGCCTTTTGATCTTGAACGTCTTCCTCCTTCTGTTTGAAATGCCTTGCTGTTGGCATGTGGGAAATCTTATGGCAATCTCAGGCCAAGATGTCACAGTGGTAGGAACAAAGTACCATTGCCTCTGATGACTTTCTTATGCAGCAGTGCTATCTTCATATCTAACTATAAATGTCATTATATGTAAGGAAATACTAGCTGTCTTTGTCTAGGCCCTCATATTCTGGATTTCTAATGTATATAATTAACTGAAATTCTAGTATAAGGGCAGACCTGCCTATTCTGTATAGATATTTATTTTGCTTTGTTGCTTTGGAGGTTCATGCTGGGGTTGATGCTTCCTGCCTGTCACCTGTTTATCTCAAAAGCAGTAAGAAAAAACCTATCTAGCTGCTACAGCAAACGTCTTGGTTAAGGATGAGGTCATATCAGTGGTCAAAACCAGAGAGGATTTCCCCTCCCTTCCCAGCCCTGAGAAGTTTTTCCTGGCTAGCAGCTGACTTTTCCCTTATTAATGTAGAGAGTGTCGCCTTTCATTTTGGGTCCTGCTCCTTTCCCCCACCATGTCATTTGCCTCCAGCAGCAAAATGAAAGGCCACAAAGAAAGAGGCCCCGCTGTTTTCAAGTTCTGAAAGGGAAGCGACACCCATCACTTACATTCCTATCCAGCTTGGTTTAGGCATTTTTCTGTTTTGTTGGTTCAAGTGTTTCTTTACCTATCGAATCTCTCCTTTTAGGTCCACAAAACAAGTTCTAAATGAGTTTGGATAGGATATTGAAATGCTGTAAAAGTTGAAAATTCCTAACCTTTATGATTTATCAATGTTACTTATGTATACACATATCACACACACACACACACACACACACACACACACACACACACACACACTACTGAGTCCATTTACCGTTGTTCCTTGTATGTGCTTAGGGTGACCACTTAGGATTGTATAACCTATTGAGATGGTTGACATGTTGAAAAGTCATTTCCCCTGTGTTACAGCCAAGAAAAGATCATGAATTTGAGGGGGAGGTGCTAGAGGAGTTGGAAGCAGGACAGGGAGGGGTGGGAATAATGTAATATAATATTCACATATGAAAATTTCAAAATATAAACCTTAAAAACTAGAATTGATATTAGGGACAATTAAATCTATTTACAAATATTAAAACATAAATAAGGAGAATGCATTTCCCCTCCTTGCTCTTCACTTTCCCATGATGTGTCTGCATTCCGTCCATTGATTCACTCTATTTTTCCATGCTCATAAATTTTGTCAAATTACTTTTCTTTTGGACAATCAATATTTTCTCTTATTGTTGTGCCAATCAATTGATTGCAATAGTCCAAGAGGCAAATGCATTACTTGCCTTCGGGAAATGAAAAGTGATTCTTATTTTTAACAGAATTTTCAATCTCCTTTATTTATATGCTACTCTTCCCACCCATCTTTAATGACAGAGGAAACCTTTCTGGCCAACAGTGCTGTTTTGTGGTTATACTGAAGAATATGCTTATGCTGTGATTATTGAATGTTTGTCAAACAAGGAAATGAAAAATATATGCAAGCAAAATTTGGAGTCAGTCAGCATTTGCAGCAGACTTAGAGTCCTGCTGCCTGAAAGGAACTGAGATTTCAACATAAATAGGAACAAGAAAAGAATAATCTTCTAAATTTTTCATTGTTAGTGAAGACTGTATGGAGAAATGAAAAACAACACATAGGTTATGAGCTTTTGATGGCCTTGACATTTGGCCAAATGCCAGAGAACAAAATGTTGAACCAATGCTGCTCTGATTTTTAGCTTTACCAGTTTCGTTGGGGAAGTGGTATAACTCAGACTTCAGGAATAATGAGAATTCTAAATTTTTTGATAAATGAATTCATTACCAGAATCTACAATACAGAGACACAGCTTGAGACAAAATTTCTGGCCCTTATATCATCAAACACCATCTTAGGTCTTTTTAGTCTCCCTGTCTCTGTCTTTCTCTCTGTCTCTGTCTCTCTGTCTCTGTCTCTCTCTATCTCTCTCTCTCTTACACACATATATACACACACACACACTCACATGCACACACACACACACACATACTCACACACACACAGAGGAATTAAAACACTTTTTTTGTCATATGCAATAAAGAGAATCCATAGGCAAATGATTCATTTGAAATGCACAGGGACCATGAACTGGAGTTTTCTCCCCATATGAGGATACTGAATCTTCCAGAATCCTACATGGTACAAACTTAAAATATGATTATTCTATGGGAAATGAATTTCAAGGAAGGCTTTGTCAGGAGATGGAGAGAATGCCCCTGCTCACACATCAGTTAAGATTACTATAAAAATAACTACGCCACCAAAACAGTCTACAGAGTCAATACAATCCTCATCAAAATTATAACACAGTTCTTCACAGAAATTAAAGGCAATTTTCAGCCTTTTATGAAAATACACACACACACACACACACACACGCACACACACACACACACACACACACACACACACACACACACACACACACACAATCACTTTAGGATATTGTGGAATGTGGAAACCAAGCTGAAAAACTGTCTTAGAAAACATCAGGTGACTGGGACTTCCCAATAAGCTTGAGGCCAGGGAGTTTCACAAGAATTTGCTAAGTAAACACCCTATTCAGGCAATGTCCCAACAACAGTAAGGGCAGGACCCTCCATCCCCAATCCTGCATACCAGAGATGTCTCCCCAACAAGGCCATCCAATGAATTCAAAGGACAATAGGCAGCTGTCAATGAATTCAAAAGGTAATAAGCCCCGCCAATGAGAAATAACCAACTCATGTTGTAACCTAAAGCCTATACCCTGAAAAAGCATAAAAAGTCTTTATTCTTTGGGGTCGCCTCTGCCTGGATTGTGGAATGACCCCAATGCACTGGATCAATAAACCTCTTGCTTATTGCATTGACCTCCCTGTCTCTGTGTCTTTGTGAGTGGGACATCACAAACATAGGGTTCAGGGGCTTCTCAAGTCTTATAATATCTTCACTAATCTTGAAGAATAAAAGAACTATTGAAGACATCCCTATCTGTGATCTCAAACTGCACTATAGCGCTATGGTAATAAAAAAAGCATGGTATCTGGAAACCACAGATATGCTGATCAATGGACATTAATTCAAGACTCAGACATAGGTTGACACTTCCATGGATACCTGACTTTGATTAAAAAACAGAAGAGAAAAATATATACCAAACAAACAAACAATAGTGTTTTCAATAAATGGTGCTGGTTAGATCAGATGTCTGCATGGAGAAGACTGAAAATAGATCTATATTTTTCACATTGAACAAAACTCAACCCCAAGCAGATCAATTAACTCATTATAAGGCCAGATAACACTGAATATACTAGAAGAGAAAGTGGGCAACAGTCTTGAACTAAGGAAAAGACTTTCTGAACAGGATACTAATAGCACAGAGAGTAAGAACAAGGATTAACAAATGAGACCTCATGAAACTATGAAGATTCTGTGTGGAAGCAGGTTCTAGAAAGAGAAAAAAATATCAATACTTGCCAAAAATCCAGGTAAGCTGCCTTCAGACCTTCTTTTGTCTCTGTTTCCCCAGATCCAAATCCTTAGTCTTGTTCCTGGTGCTGCAGCAGAGCACCAGTGTCAGCCTTCTCTTGCCAGTGTATGTAGTTGGAGGAGAAGAAAAAGACCTTAAAACAACCTTTATGAATATGATAGAGGTGCTGAAAGAGGAAATTAATAAATTCTTTGAAAAATCCAGGGGAACACAAACAAAAAGATTAAGAAATCCATTCAAGACTTGAAATTGGAAATAGAATCAATAAAGAAAACATAAGGGGCTGGGGATTTAGCTCAGTGGTAGAGCGCTTACCTAGGAAGCGCAAAGCCCTGGGTTCGGTCCCCAGCTCCGAAAAAAAGAACAAAAAAAAAAAAAGAAAGAAAACATAAATTGAGAGAATTCTGGAAGTAAAAAAATATAGCAGTTCATACAGTAACTATAGTGACAAGCTTTAGCAGACTACAAGGGATGGAATAGAGACTCTCAGGTGTTAAAGGTAAAATAGAAGAAATAGATATATCAGTCAAATAAAATGTCAAATATAAAACGTTCCTGACACAAAGTATCCAGGAATTCTGAGACACCATGAAAAGATCAAACCAAAGAACAATTGGTATAGAAGAAGGAAAAAGAAACTCTGATCAAGGCTCAGAAAATGCTTTCAACAATATCATAGAAGAAAATTTACTTAACCTAAAGAAGGAAATGCCCATGAAGGTACAATAAACATACAGAACATGAAATAGATTTGGACTGAAATACAATGTTCACGTACCATGTAAAAATTACAACATTAAACATAAAGAAAAAAGAAAATAATATTAAAAGTTCCAATGAAAAAATGCCAAATAATGCCCAAGGGCAACCCTATTAGCATTATACCTGACTTCTCAATGGAGACTCTAAAAGCCAGAAGGGCCTGGACAGATGTCTTGTGGACTACTATACCCAGAAAGAAACTTTCAATCACTATAGATGGAGAAAATAAGATATTCCTTGAAAAACTCAAATTTAAACAATATCTATGTACAATTTTTTATGAGACTCCTGACTGTTAGAATGAGTAGGTCCCTAACTCTTGTAGATGGAACTAGAAAAAAAATCATGGGTGTAAAGTAAACGAGACCCTAACAGATAAATATGACATGCTATCCCTTATACTCTTGATAGGCGTGCTATAATCTGTATGACCATGGAGGTTAGGTATAGAATAAAGGATGGGTGTGAGGGAGCAATCTCCCAAGAAAGAAGAAATCAAATATGTAGTTATGCAGACATAGAGAGCAGACTGGAACAAAAAAATTAAATACAGCTGGTGAGGGAAGATGGGGCTAAGAGAGAGAATGGGGGGGGGTAATAAACACTAAGGGCCAATAAGCCCCACAAAGAGTTCCATGAAAGCCTACTTATATAAAAGTTTTTAAAATATATACATATGTGAAAGGATTTGGTAAGCAGTGAAGAAATATACTATTAGAAGAAATATACTATTTTTTCCTTTTTTTCCCAAACATGTTCAGTTATCAAAAACTCAAATTCTCTTTGTAAAAATATAAAAACATTATATTCACTGTCACTACATTTTCTTCTCTGAATTGTAATGAGAAGGCCAATTTTAGAGTCCTTTCTACGTATCATGAGAAAAGGAATCACTCTGAAAAGCAGGTGAAGGGGTGCTGGGTGTATGTAGGCTGAATATCAGCAGCAATGATGCTGTGTCCCTACATCACTCTGATCTTCTAAGACTGTGCCACATACTAACTAGTAATTTCAGCACAATAGTGAAGAAGTTATTTCCATCCTACCAGTAGGTGAAATGTTCAGGCATAGAAAATTTAAGATGTTGTTTTATCTCACAGAATTCCTACCATGCACACTTGATATCAGAATGGATGCCAGATTTTACCATAGAGGATATTTCCCTATTCTGTCTGTCTGTCTAATTGTGTGCCAGTGTGCATGTGGTATGTGTGTGTGTGTGTGTGTGTGTGTGTGTGTGTGTGTGTGTGTGTGAGAGAGAGAGAGAGAGAGAGAGAGAGAGAGAGAGAGAGAGAGAGAGAGAGAGAGAGATGTGCTTTTGGCATGGTGTATGTAGAGATTGGAGGAAACTGTTAGTAGCTGGTTCTCTTTTCAACATGTAAATTCCAGGAATCCATCTCAGGGTATCAGGCTTATACAGTAAGTGCCCTTACCCATTGGACATCTTGCTGGCCATTTGTACATTAATTTAGGACAGTGATCTTTGAAAAACAACTACAACAACAACAACAACAACAACAACAACAACAACAACAAAAGACTGAGTTTTGTCTGTGGCTGCTTCAACTGACTCGCTGGAGGTAATTTCTATTCTGTAATCCAAATCATGGAAACTCATGAATAATTTCTTTTCATCCATAACCTATTATGAACATTGAAATGATGCTACCAACAGAGAAAATTCTGGACGCCTGTGGATGAAATACTTTTGACTCTTTCTTTAGCTGAGTGTGAATCTGTACATACATAGGGTCCAAAATAACTCCAGGTAGGAGACAATTACCATATACCATGAATACATTTCCTAGAATTCAAAGAACAAAAATATTAAAAATATGAGGTAGAGATTGAGAAAGATGCTCAACATTAAGCTTTGACCTCTGCATGTATGTGTACATATGTGTTAACATACCACCTCCTTACCCAAGTATACACCCCCTGTCCTCCTAAAAAAATTCATTCACACAGATAAGATAAAAAAATCTGGCCCTCTATATCATGAAATGTTCACAGTCAAATATGCAATCTTCAAACACCTGGATTATGAAAAAGGAAGAAAATGTGATTTATCCTATGAAGAAAATATTTCTTACATGCATAGAAACAGACAGAAATAATCAGGATAGGGTTGGAGTGGAACTCAGAGGTAAAGTGTGTCCAGGGCCATGAGCTAAGACTCCTGCAGTGCCCCTCCCTGCCTCTCAAGTAAAAAGGACAGAGAAAACAATGGTACAATGAATGGCCAGAAATGCATCACCTTCTGGGGAGACACTGAAAAAAATAAGCCTCATAAAGATGCACTTGGCACTTGAGAAGACGTGGTAGGAGTTACTTTAACAAATGATTTTTAAATTTGATGAAAGGGATGAATCTACTGATATGAAGGCTCAGTGAGTCCCAAGCATAAGCAATACAAAGGCAAGAGTATCAATTTCCTGAGCAGTAATAAAGAAAACTATTGAGAGAGAGAGAGACAGAGAGAGAGAGAGAGAGAGAGAGAGAGAGAGAGAGAGAGAGAGGAGTTAAAAATACTATAGATGAGTACACATAAAGCCAAGAGAGGACTGTGTGCAAGAAGACAGGCAAGCCAGAAAATAAGGGCGGCAACTAATTATAATCTTGGGAAAAATCTTTATATACAAGCATGGAAAATATCTTCCCCAAATTAAGAGGGAATATGGAGAATTTTGAAACATTTTTTTGATAAAAGAGTTGCAGTATAATTTTTAAAGGATATTTCCATTATCTAGAAACATTGAAATGGATTCTTGTCATAAGGAATCTGATCCCAGATGGAAACTTAGCTCTGTAAAGAAATTAATATAGACTTCTAAAAGTAGTTAACATGAAGATGAACTTGAAAGTCATTTCATGGTTTCATGCGCTTCCAAGGATAGAAGATGTTAAAGACAAAAACAGTAGCTATGCATTTAGGGGTTACAGAATACAAAAAAAAAGCAAAATTTATAACTATAAAGAGAATAACAAATGTAAATTAAAATCACATTGTATGACACTTTCACACCCACTGGAATGGCTAAAATTGAAAGTTCTGTCTTAATCCAGCAGAGATAAAGGAACACATCAAGATAACTCTACAGCCCTGTGTGACTCTGTTACATAAGATGGTGGCACCCACAGACAGTAGGGATACATTTTGTTTCTCAGTTACTATGAGAATAACCTGGGGGAAATTGGAGCAATGAGCATGAGATTTCTCATCAGTAGAATGAGGGTAAAAAAGAATGTTTGTGGTGCTGGAGAGATGGCTCAGTGTTCAAGACTACTTGCTGAGTAAACATAAGGGTCTGAGTTCAGATCCTGGCACCCACATATAAGCTAGATATGGTCACACATGCATGTAATGCTAGGGTGGAGGAAAGCAGAAGGAGAACGTTACATGGAAACTGATAGCCACCAGTTTAATTCCAGGTTCACTGAAAGACTCTGTCTCAAGGAAAGAGGTCAAGAGAGATCCAGCAGGACACTCAGTGGACACCTCTAGCTCTGTACCATGCTTTCAGATGTGCACATACACACATATGAGCAACACACACACACACACACACACACACATACACTACACCCATGCACAGGTATACGTAAAGAAGAATTTTCTAGCAGGACGTATGATATTATTTAATACATTAATAATATTCATTATCAGCTGGGGAAGCTTAAATTACAACTTCCGGATTATATATATTCTTTCTTTTCTTTTTTTATTGGATAATTTATTTATTTACATTTCAAATGTTATTCCCTTTCCCAGTTCTCCCATCTCCCATCCCTCTCCCTTGCTTCTATGAAGATTCTCTCCCTCCCATCCACCCACTCCCACCTTAACGCCCTGGTATTCCCCTAAACTGGGGAAATGAACCTTCAGAGGACCAAGGGCTTCTCCTCCTATTGATGCCAGACAATGGCATCCTCTGCTACTTATGCAGCTGGAGCCATAGGTCCCCTCATGTGTACTCTTTGGTTAGTGGTTTAGTCCCCTGGAGCTCTGGGGGTTCTGGTTGGTTGGTATTGTTGTTCTTATGGGGTGCAAACCTCTTCAGCTCCTTCAATCCTTTCTCTAACTCCTCCAACATGAACCATGTTCTCAGTCTAATGGTTAGCTGCAAGCATCTTAATCTGTATCGGTAAGGCTCTGGTAGAGCCTCTCAGGAGACATTCATATCCAGGATCCTGTCAGCAAGTACTTCTTGGCATCAGCAATAGTGACTGGGTTTGGTGACTGCATTTGGGATGGACCCCAAGATGGGACAGTCTCAGGATGGCCTTTCCTTCAGTCTCTGTTCCACTCTTTGTTCCTGTATTTCCTCCCGTGAGTATTTTGTTCCCCCTTCTAAGGACTGATACATCCATATTTTGGTCTTCCTTCTTCTTGACCTTCATATGATCTGTGAATTTTATCTTGGGTATTCCAAACTTTTGGACTAATATCCACTTATCAGTGAGTGCATACCATGTGCGTTCTTTTGTTATATCACTTAGGATGATATTTTCTAGATCCATCTATTTGCCTAAGAATTTCATAAAGTCATTGATTTTAACAGTTGAGTAGTACTCCATTGTATAAATGTACCACATTTTTTGTATCCATTCATCTGTTGAAGGACATCTGGGTTTTCCTGTTTCTGGCTATTATAAATAAAGCTGCACGTGTCCTTGTTATATGTTGCTCTAATGCTTTGTCTTAATTCAACTCTCAAAAGCTGTGCTTCGAGCCTGGAGGGTTTCTGACCTGAGCTGGCTATGATTGGTGTAAAGAATTGCCATACAGCCAATGGCTGGGCAGGGAGACAGAGGCGGGACTTTTAGACTGCATGAGCAGGGGACTGAGGGGAGGGTGAAAAGAAGAGAATCGCCATGATGGGGAAGAACAGAGAGCAAACTTAAAGGTCTGAAGCCATGTCAGAAAATGGCCCTAGGGGGTCACTCTCTAGACTGTGTATGGGATAGCAGAGATTAAATATAGATTTTAAAAGCGTTAACTCAGGAATACCAGAAGGGAGTGTATGCTTGGTGCTAGGTGAGGAGAGGTTTAGAAGTGCCCAACCATTGAACTAGTCAAGCCATAACAAAATCGGCTGGCGTGTGTGTATCTTTCATTCTCAAATCTGGAGTTCTTGGGCGGGTACACTGGGAGCCTAAAGCAGATTAACTAATTCACTGCTACAAGAACTAGAAACATAGATTTCAGTATGTGGACTCACTGAACTTTTGGATTCTAGCATTAAAGGCAACAGAGAATTACAATGTGGGATTGAGTTTGGTATTAATTTTAATATTTACTTTTTATTATTCAAATTGAGAGTTGATAATCATTCACAGTCAAAAACCTTATTGAACATCACTAAAGTGAAAAGGTGAATGTTGGGGAAGTTGCTACACAAAGACATGCATATAATTATTATGCCTTTATTTTGATGTCTGTGAACACATAAACAGTTTTGCTATGTTTTAAATTTGGTCAAGCTGTATGTAATGTGATAAGTTTAACCAGAGCTTGAAGAAGCAAGTGTCAGACTGATACTGAGGACTGGAGAGGCATACCTCTTGATAAGGGGACATGCTCTTTCTTGATAACTTCCAGGTTTCATTGACAACTGCTGGTCCAATATGCTGTTTGGAAAGGCTGTGGAATCCTTCCATAGTATCAAGGGTCACATGCAGTTAAAGGCCTTTAGAATATAAATTAAGTTTTCAAATACTTTGGCAATACTTCCTCCTAACCACAATTTTGTGGATCCTAACCTAATTACTGGTCTAGACACTGAGATAGAATAGGATTCATTGCCTGTGCTATTTCAGTTCACTGAACCCTGTCTCCTTCTCTGCCAGGTTTTCTATTTTATGGTTTCCAGGAACTGTGAAGAGTGAGCTCATCCCTGGACAAGAAACTTCCAAAGGGAGGTGAGAGACATATGGTGGCCTTACAACTATCTATATTGGGGGTTTTGGAGAAACAATTGTACTTTGAAACATACATTTAGTGAGAAGGTAATATATCTTTTAATATCCTCATAAGATTCATGATTATCTTAACATAAACAAAATGAAAAAAATAGGACAATTAAGGTATTACCCAAATCTGCAGTAATAAGGATGCTGAAAGGCAAGGGGGTAGAATTGGAGATGAGATGACACCGAAGGCAAATAGCCAGACCAGGAGGTCCTGCATAAGTTCAATGCATATGCGAGAAAGTTTATTAAGAAACAAAGGTTTAGAACTCAAGAAGTTAGACCACAGGGAGACAAATAACCCTATTAAAAATGGGGTTCAGAGCTAAACAAAGAATTCACAGCTGAGGAATGCCGAATGGCTGAGAAACACCTAAAGAAATGTTCAACATCTTTAGTCATAAGGGAAATGCAAATCAAAACAACCCTGAGATTTCACCTCACACCAGTGAGAATGGCTAAGATCAAAAACTCAGGTGACAGCAGATGCTGGCGAGGATGCGGAGAAAGAGGAACACTCCTCCATTGTTGGTGGGATTGCAAACTGGTACAACCATTCTGGAAATCAGTCTGGAGGTTCCTCAGAAAATTGGACATTGAACTGCCTGAGGATCCAGCTATACCTCTCTTGGGCATATACCCAAAAGATGCCCCAACATATAAAAAAGACACATGCTCCACTATGTTCATCGCAGCCTTATTTATAATAGCCAGAAGCTGGAAAGAACCCAGATGCCCTTCAACAGAGGAATGGATACAGAAAATGTGGTACATCTACACAATGGAATATTACTCAGCTATCAAAAACAACGGCTTTATGAAATTCGTAGGCAAATGGTTGGAACTGGAAAATATCATCCTGAGTGAGCTAACCCAATCACAGAAAGACATACATGGTATGCACTCATTGATAAGTGGCTATTAGCCCAAATGCTTGAATTACCCTAGATGCCTAGAACAAATGAAACTCAAGACGGATGATCAAAATGTGAATGCTTCACTCCTTCTCTAAAAGGGGAAGAACAATACCCTTGGCAGGGAAGAGAGAGGCAAAGATTAAAACGGAGACTGAAGGAACACCCATTCAGAGCCTGCCCCACATGTGGCCCATACATATATAGCCACCCAATTAGACAAGATGGATGAAGCAAAGAAGTGCAGACCGACAGGAGCCGGATGTAGACCGCTCCTGAGAGACACAGCCAGAATACAGCAAATACAGAGGCGAATGCCAGCAGCAAACCACTGAACTGAGAATAGGACCCCTGTTGAAGGAATCAGAGAAAGAACTGGAAGAGCTTGAAGGGGCTCGAGACCCCATATGTACAACAATGCCAAGCAACCAGAGCTTCCAGGGACTAAGCCACTACCTAAAGACTATACATGGACTGACCCTGGACTCTGACCTCATAGGTAGCAATGAATATCCTAGTAAGAGCACCAGTGGAAGGGGAAGCCTTGGGTCCTGCTAAGACTGAACCCCCAGTGAACTAGACTGTTGAGGGGGGGGCGGCAATGGGGGGAGGGTTGGGAGGGGAACAAAAAAAAGACAAAAAAAAAAAGAAACAAAGGTTTTTATATACTATTTGCAGAGGGAAAATGGTCAAGACCAGCAGAAAGCCAAATCAGACAATATTGGTAAAGAGAACACAGGATACCTAACACAGAGCTGCATTAGTAAAGATAACCACAGCCCAGGGGGAAGAGTTGGATTCCTAGAAATGGCAACCTTGACTCCTTTGGTACCCTGGCTTCAGCTTCTGACTTGACCTTACCCAGTCTGCTCCTGAACTAATGTTTCCTTTGTCCTTTCATCAGAAGCTCTGAGAAAACCTTGGCTCTGTCTGACATCCAGAAAAGATCTGATTGAGGTTTTAATCACTATGAGAAAATTAGATAAGTCAACTAGTATTGTCAAATCCTGATAAAGGAGCATGAATGGTGCTGGGGAAACAGCTCAGTCAGTAAAATGCTTGCTGTGTAAGCCAGATGACCTGAATTTGATTCTGAGAATCCACACTAAAGAAAAAACAATCTGTGTGTGGTGACTGGCCCTTATGAGCCCAACATTGAGAAGCAGAGATGGGTAGAGACAGGTGGATTCCTGGAGCTCATTGGTCAGCATTCTAGTATACTTGGCTTGCTCAAAATGAGTCACAAACAAGTCAGATGGATCCTGGGGAATTATACCTAGAGTTGTTCTCTGGTACATTTCTCTCTCTCTCTCTCTCTCTCTCTCTCTCTCTCTCTCTCTCTCTCTCTCCCTTCCTTCCCCCTCTCTGCATATATATATACATATATACATATATACATATATATATATATATATATATATATATATATATACATACATGTAGAACACACACACATACACACCATTACTTCTATGTTTTAGTGGCTGTTTTCCAGAGACCAACAGTCAGGGTTAAAGCTCTTACAGAGTGAGGGCTGACCCTACATTTCTTCAAGGCATATCAGTTCTCAACCTTTCACCCATGGTCTTCTTGTTCAAAAATCATGATAAAGGAAATAAGAAGTCCTATCATACAGAGAGTACATAGGGAAATGTGTAAGCTACAAATGTGACATTGTATGTGGGCAGAAGAGCACAAAAGCAAAGATAAATTCCCATTTATAAATACTTCTTCAGGGTTGGGGATTTAGCTAAGTGGTAGAGCACTTGCCTAGCAAGCACAAGGCCCTGGGTTCGGTCCCCAGCTCCGGAAAAAAAAAGAAAAAAATACTTCTTTACAATACAGAATATACATTTTAGAGAAATCTCAAAGGGAATAAATAGAAAATATTTTATAGACAGCTTTCTAAATTGTATGCCTTTGTTGTCCCTTGGTGAATGGTTCTGCATTCCATCTAGTTCTTTAAGTAAAAACTATGGAAACCCCATGTAATTCTTTGGGAATATTTTTAGAGGTTATACACGGAGGTTCTGCTATTCCAGCATGTAAAGGTGGGTAACCTTGTCAATCTTTGAAACTATCATGGTATTCTGGATTAACAAGTCTTAGATTTTTGGTATCTTATTAATGGACATAAAAATTCAGACATGGGTCTTTCATTAATTTACTTTGGACTTATATCCCAGCAAAAAGAATGAATAAGATGTACTTCCAACTTTAGGTCTGCTTAACAGATAGGTGCTCAATAGAAGCTGAATTAAACTAGGAATAAGAGGACATGTAAAGAAACATTATTTTGGATGACAGTAATTTGTAATGTTGCATAATACGATCAGATATTTAAATTCCTTTTCAGTTAGCATTATCTCAGCTTACAGGAGCCACAAGGTGGTCCAAGCCAAATCTCTGTGCTTGACAATGCAGAAGGAAGAGACAGCAAAAGACAGAAGCTTTGGAGTCAGTGAGATCCCCTCAACATTGCAGTTAACAAAATATAAATGGTCCCTTTCTAAGAATCAAATGAGCAACAAACATTTCACTATAACATTTAATTGCCATACCCATTCTGATTAAGGGTCAGGGTTTGAGCACAGCATGTTTTGAGATACTACTTCCCGAGATTCATTGTGGAGTACAAAGCAGTAAGCCTGAAGGTATTACCATGAGTCCTACACATTTATTCAAGCTGGAGAGTGAAAAGTGGGGCTTCGTAATTGCATGAGGTATTTCTTACTCTAACTTTGAGCCATCACTCTATTTTAGATTCATATCTCAAAATGGATTTTTTGAAAGGCTTCTGACTAAAGTTATTCTTCAGTCTTTCCTTTTTAAAACCATCCTCTTTCCTGCTGTCAGACTTCCTTTAAAACTTGGACATATGATCAGGTTACTTTAGTGCTTTAATGTCCTCAGTGCACCTTAGACTTGAAGAATAAAACAATTGATTTTGAAAGCCATGAAAACCTGTTGCGTCCTGATTCTTGCCACTCTCATAATTCAAACTGAATGATGATAATATATGTTTTATATAATATTTCTCAAAAGAATAGGCATACTTATATAAGTTTGTAAAAATTCAGAGAGTATAATATGTTTTGTACAAATGTGTTTATAGTATATATGCATATACAAACACACCTGCACATATGTTTATATATGTACATATTTATATATGCATATGTGTATATATGTATATCTGTACACAAATATTTATATATACTCATATGTGTACATATAACATATATTATCTTCATTCAATTTGTGAAAACATAAGTAGGCAGACCTATTCCTTTAGTGTGTACACATATAAATATATATGCATATACACATATTACACATATGTATATATGTTGTTATTGTCATTAAATATATATGTTGTACACACACATGTACATGTATATGAGTGGAGCATGTACTTATAGTTATATATTTATATTAATTTATATAAATATAAAGATATGAGTACACACCAACAAACAGTATCATTTTACAAGACCAGATGGTGACCTCTGCTATTACTGCAGATGCTGTACCTAAAGCACACCAAGAAAAATGGGAGGGGCACTGGAGAGATGAACTAGCATCTCTTGCAGAGGACCTGGAACTGATTTCCAGTCTCAGCATGGTGGCTCACCATTGTTTGGAACTACAGTTTAATTGAATCTCATACTTTTGACCTCTGCAGGTATGAGCCAAACATATTATGTACATACATTCAAGGAAGCAGAGCACTCATAGATGTCAACTAAAAGAATTCTAAAACACCAAATAAAAATAAAAAAAAACAGGAGTGTAGGGTTATGTTGAAAAATAATGAGTAGTACTAACCAAGCAACATGCTGTCTTCTACAAGGAAGGTAGTGGCGAAGAAAGAGCAAACGAATTCTCCTTGTGGAATGAACATTGACCTTAACACAACAACAAACAAGACAAAATTATCAAATAAAAAACTTCATCCTCACCAGCCCCAGGTCAAGAGTAAAGAGCTGAGAAGATCAGGTGGTAAAGTGCTTGCCGTACAAACCTGAAGACCTGAATTCATTCTCCAGCATAAACATGAAATTTGGGTGTAGCAGTCACAGTTTTAAGGCCAGTGCTGGCAAGGCAGACACAGGCAGGTTCCTGGGGTTTACTGCCTAAGTAACTGTCAAGCTTCAGGTGTGGTGGGAGAGCCTGTTTTCAAATATGGTGGATGTTAATCATGGAAGACACCTAGTGTTGACTTGTGTGTATGTGTTAATGAATGCACACATGATCACCTGTACCCACTCACATTTCCCCAGTAAGACCCTCCCAAAAGAAGAAAGATGAAAGTGGATGGGGCACAGTTGAACATAGGTAGAAACATTTGATGTAGGGGAGGACAACTAGTCTGTTACCAAGAAGAACAATATCAGTGGTGATAATATATACACAATGTGCCACTGTTTCAAGCAAACATTAATTCATATGGTTTTAACAATAACTCCCTGCAAAGGTACTATTTTTTAATAAAAATAAAACTTTTTTGAGAATTTTATATGTAAGTACTGTATTCATATCATTTCACCCTCTATCCTTCCAACTCCTCCAAGTCCTTCATTATTTTTCAAATTTATGCTTTCTTATTAATTATTGGTTTTCATATTTATTTATAATTACCATCTGCTGAATTCAATTAGTGCTCCTCATAAGTCTGTATATGTTTTGGTTAGCCACCTGGGTTTGGATAACCTTTCAGGGGCTCATTCATGGAGAAGAGTGATTTTTCTTTCAGTAGCCATTAATTACCCATGGTTCTCCATCTAGGACTAGGATCTTGTAATTGTTCTCATTTCTCACTGGCATGTAAAATGGTGATATCATTTTTTTTCAGGTCTTTTTAGACAACCATAATGTTGATATTTCATGGGTGTAGGTTTCTTAACATTTATGAAAGACATTATCTCACAGCAGATTTCCTGGACTTCTGGTTCTTATAGTCTTTTTCCCCAGGCTTGCCTAGAGCCTTGGCCCAAGCTACCTCTCCCAGGATATTCCTTTACCTGTATAGGTAGGGTTTGTGTATATATCCAATGGGGCCAAGCAGCCCAAAGTCACTTGTTCTCTGCATTTGACTAGTGCTGGCTTTGTCAGCAATAGGATCTTAGCTCCAAGTACTGGAATGCAGTCAATTCCAATGGTAATAGCTTATGTTGTTGGAGAGACTCCTGGACTCCACTGACAAACTGTTGGTTATTTTCATTTCTTATAAGTGCAGTGAGAAGCTAATGTAAAGAATAAAACAAGAAAATTCATCCTTCTAAGAGAGTTCTCTGGACAATTTGATTTGTATTTGTTTTTGTCACTTGCAAAAAACCCCAAACAACAAACAAACACAAAAAGACAAACAAATGCGAGGAGAAAGATCAGTTAAAGGACGAATGCATTATTCAGACAAGGATGGTCATTATTTGAACTAAGTGGTAGCTGATGAATTGTATTTGTTAAATTCCAATATATCCGAGGACAGACAACAGATTTATTGATCCACATTAGTTCAGATTATAAATTAGGACCATCAAGAAAATTCTTAACTTTGGTTCATGGACTGTGGGTTTGCTAGATTATAATATCGCTTTTAAAAATCCTGCAGTGTATTCCAAAAGCTTGAATGCCGAACAGCAAGCTCTTCCGTCATGTGTTTCTCTGTCCATTTGACTGAACTCTGGTGTGAGAATGGAACAGAACTTTGTACAGCACATTTACATTTGAACCCTCCCTCAGTATATATTCCTGATGTGGCACAGAAAAATAAGAAATGTTAAATGCTGTTCCAAAGACATAATGGGATGGAGAAAAGTCACAGAAAGTGGGACGTTAGGAGGAGTCAGGACAAATCATTGTAAAAGTGGGCCTCAGGGGAGTCCTGGGGCTCTAGGCAAGTTTTGGACTCCCTCACCAGAGTGGGTAGATGGGCAGAGGGTGACTCTATAATTAAATACCTTTGCAATCAACTGTACATTGGAATGAGATAACACCTACATATTAAATTAAAAAGACATTGTAATGATTGTTGGTCATAGGACTTGGTGGATTCAGGTTAGAATTGACCTAGAAGCCTCCTCCATGATGACTAGTTCTTAAAGAACCTGACAATGCTGTTCAACCTGCCAGAGGATTTCTCTGTACAAAAAGTGGCTACAAAATCAGCCTTTACATCTTTTATAATCATTCATTGGTTTAAAGTATAGGAGTCACATATTATATATAGTTTTATAACTTTCCAAAAGATTACTTTTTGTTCTATAACAACAACTCAAACTTGTGTTCAATAAGTAAATAAATAAATGTGAAACCATTGTCACCTGCTTGGTCTTCAAAGTTCTGTTGATGTAAACTCTTAGCAACTTTGCCAATGCACATCTCTGATAACTGTAGATAATATCCATCACTGATAATAATTATCATTAGTAGCTGAAAAATATGCTCTGAAATGTGTGTTTGATCTCAGTAGAAAGGAGTTAAAGATGGTCCGTGGTTCCTTTGTGACAATTACATTGCGTTACCAGAAAATAAAATGACAAGTGATTTATATCTTGCTTTCAATTCTTTCATTCAATGTGGATTATAATATATCATAAATATACATTTTTAAATTTAAACTTTTACTACATAAAATATGTATTCTTCCATGTCCTTTTAACTGGAACAGTAGTTATGTATACAAGTTCTAATTTAAAACAACCTTACTACTGTAGATGTATAAAAATATTTCTTTCCTTTCCTGTCTAGTGACTATTAAAACTATTTCTAAGCAAAGCATGTTAATCTCCATATGGTTTTAGTAAACAAATATGTAGAGTACATGACGTTTTTTTGAATATATGGATGTCTTTGATAAATTTTCCATTGATGATGGAGGGATAGAATCAGGTAAGAGAAACCAAAATGCAGAGAAGAAAAAAGGAAAAGACAGAAAGGAAGGCAGGATAGAGCCTTGGGAAAGAGGAATTGGTGGCAAGCTCAACAAAAAGATATATATTTATATTTATGTCTTGGTATTAGCCTTCTACCTCTTTCAAAACATCAGTAAAAACCCAGAATAAAAACAGAAACAGAGAATCCCATAGAAATGCACAGCTCTCCTCCTTGCTCTGGATGAAGAATACTAGAAAACTGGAAATTTCTCTATTAAGATATAGGAGTAAAAATCTATTCTCTTAACACTGGATTCCAGAGAGCAGTTAACAGCAGATACAGTATGGATTTTGTGGAGTGGGATATTGTATTACATAAATTCCTTCCAAGAAGAACTTATGTTTTCTATTGGCACCAAATCCTGAAGCCTGAGAAGAAGAGTAAATGAACTCTTAGACGGAGTAGGAAAGAGGAAGGATTAAATACAGAAAAATAACCAGAAAATTCCAGTCTCCTCTTTTACTCCCTCCATGCTTTTCTGTAGTGTTACCAAAATCATAATGTTGAGTTGGAAAGATGGCTAAGGCTATAAGAGCACGTGCTGGGTTTGGTTCCTAGTACCCACATGGGAGCTCATAACCCAATGTAATTCCTATTCCAGGAACTCTGGATACTCTTTATGGTTCCATGGGCAGCCAGCACATACCCAATAACATATATGTATATGTATATATGTTTATGTATATATATGTGTGTGTGTATGTGTGTACATGCAAACTATCATAAACATAAAAGTGAAAAATAAATATTAAAACTATTCATAATATGTATGTCTGACACTTTGATTATCATCTAACACCATTTAATAAATGTTGGATATTATGAGAAATGGATGTAAGCTGATGTCTCTAGAGCAAACAATATCCTAGAAGGTAGAAAACAGTTGCAAGTGTTATGGGCAATGTGATAGAGACTTTAGAGGAAAAGATACCTGCATTAAAGTCTGTGGAACTTGAGAAATAATTTTTAAATGATGAAGGAAAATTAATACTGCGAATGGAAGGATGGCTGATGATGAGTTTAAATAGAGATAATCTTTCAGAGATTAGTGGTGTTGCTGTGCCCTTGGGGTCTTTGAAGGTGAGTGGTGAAGGAGGAGTTGAGAGTGATGAGAAAGGATAAGAAAGCCCTGTACCATTGTTCACCTGGAAGAAGCCCATGAAAGAGGAGCTGAGGGATGCAGCAATGCTGTGAAGAACACACAGTGTATTTACCACAGATACTCAGAAAAGCAACACCTTCCTTACATCTCCTTTCCCCAACAATCCTGGATTACTTTTGATATGGTGCTCCAGAAAGCATCTATTTTTGTGTCAACTGAAATCCCTGAGAGTGTTTGCCTATTAAGGCACCAATATATCCCATATACAGATACCAAACTCAGACACTATTGCAGGTGCCAAGAAGTGCATGCTGGTAGGAGCCTGATATTGCTGTCTCCTGAGAGGTGCCAGAGCATGACAAATACAGAGGCAAATGATGGCAGCCAACCATTGTACTGATCACAGGGTCCCCAACGAAGGAATTAGAGAAAGGATTGAAGAAGGTGAAGGGGTTTGCAACCCTATAGGAAGAACAATATCAACCAACCAAACACCCCAGAGCTCTCAGGGACTAAACCACCAACCAAAGAGGTCATTGGAGCAACCCAAGGCTCCAGCCACGTATGTACCAGAGTATGGCCTTGTTGGGCATCAATGGGAGGAGAGGCCCTTGGTCCTGTGAAGGCTTGATGCTCTAGTGCAGGGAAATGCCGGGGTGGGGGCAGGAATGGGTGTGTGTGTGAGAATCCTCATGGAAGCAGTAGGGGGGGATGGGATAGGGAGTTTCCAGAGGGGAAACTGGGAAGGGGATAACATTTGAAATGTAAATAAATAAAATATCCCCCCACAAAAGACTCACATACTGGGTGACAAATTTAGAGACGTCCACACAAGGAAACTGATATCAAGGAAGTACAAACATGACATAAAATGGGGCATTTCCCATTTAGTATTTTACTTGATTCTACTTTGCTTTCTCTTGCTGTAATAAGCATTATGACCAAGAGAAACTCGGGGGGGGGACATTACTTAAGCTTACATTTAACTGTTTATCACTGAGGGAAGTCAGGGCAGGAGCCTCAAGGCAGGAACTGAGGCAGAGACTGTGGAGGGCCCACTGCTTGTTTCATTTTACTGTTCCAGCCCATCTGCCCCAGGTGTGTGCGGTGAGTTGTGCACACCTGCATTATTGAACAATACAATGTCTCAAAGGTGTGCACGCAGGCCCATCTGATAGAAGAAGTTGCACAATTCCTTTTAAGGCATACCAAGTTAACTGAAACAATGACACTCCACCCCTTGTCAACTGTCATGCAAACACCTCACTTTAAAGAATAATCTTTCCTTTCTTCCTTGTCTCCAAGGTATTATGTTGATACAATAACACAACATATAGTAAGAGTTTTTAAATTCCATCATCTGTAAAATGTCCAGTGCTTTGAAAGTCCAGTGTATCTTTAAACTAATACAATCCCTTAAATGTGGGCTCCTGTAAAATCAATACCAAGGCATACACTTACTCATTCTAAAAGAGAAGAGTAAGGATGATGCTACAATACAATCAAATCAAAATCAATATCCAACAGTATCAACAGCTCAGTGCCCTACATTTCTGATTCACTCATGATATTCTGTGCTCCAAAGGCCCATTTGTGCAGCTCAGATGTCTGGAGCACACATCCAGCTTGTCTAGTAGGCTCGTCACCTGCTGTGGTCCTTGGAGATCATCTCAAAGTCTTGGCATCTTCAAAATTCTGGAGTATTCACTGAAACTGGAGCTGCATCAATGACTTCCTGGCCTTTCTTCAAGGGCTCTGACTCTGATGGATGATGCAAAGCCTCAGCTTCTTTTCTTGACCCCCTTTCAATGCTGCTGCTTTCATGTTGCTCAAACCAGTACTACATAGAGGAGTCCAAGTTCTGCTGCAAGTCTAGCATTGGTCTCTGTTGAACTTCATTTTCTGTGTGCTGACCCTAATAGATATTTCCAAACACTGTTAATCTCTTTTTGAATCACAGCGGAGTATTCAGCTCCAGGTAATGAGCATCCATTGTCCCAGTAAAGCAAAGGTTTCATTTCCACATACAAATGTACCAATAGAGCCTTGAAGGGTTCAGTTGGGAGCGATGCCCTTGACACCTTCCACTATTGATGTTAATATTATGGTTAGAGCTAAGTATGACTGGGTTCATGGAAAATCCCCAGCCAGCTGCGGAAGACTAATACAAATCTGGTGGTCAGGACAAATAATGATATGATAAAGTTGTGATCTTGCTGAGAAATACATCTGACGTCAAGATGCCCAATTATATGACCTATAACCTTTCTGTAAAACCAACATCCTGCTGACATCAGCTGACCACACAAATACTGTGTCCTTGGCCTGCGTAAATGTTTCACACTTCCCCCCTCCCTCTGTTACCCCTGTTATGGTATAAATTTAGCCTTGGGAAAAAATAAAATTGTCGCATTGGTCTTGGCACCTTCTTTGCGTCTCTTGGCCCTCATTCTTTCAGGTACCCTCTGCACCCCTCGTTGACAGGTTTATGTCAGGTTATAGACTATAGCTAATCATCCAGGGAAGCTAGGGCAAGAAGTCCAGATAGGAAGCTGGAAGCAGGAACTGAAGCAGAGACTACAGAGAGGTTCTGCTTACTGGCTTGCTGGAAGGTTCATGCTCTTCTACAGTTTTTAAGTCTAATACTCTTCCAACTGAGCATCTTCAGAATTTCAGCTATATTTCTTATATGTCTCAGTCCCAATTGCCAAGAGTGGCATTCTTTACCATGCTCATTTTTTCACCAATTAGGAATCAAGAAAATGTCCCACAGACATGTGTGTCCATAGGTCAGTCTAGTGGGGGCAATTCCTCAACTGAGATTTTGTCTTCCCAAGCATGGCATGCTAACACTTGAAGCGAACTATGACAACAAGAAAAGTTTTCACGTGAAATATGTGAGCATAAAGAGATGTCTCCTTACACAAAGAGGTGACAAGATTAGCCTTTATAACTTACAGTCCTACATGGTTTAATGCAAATGCATTAGCCTTTTGTTAGATGTCCGCATGCTTGTCCTGTGAGACATGTTCTTAGGGTTATACAGGTAATCCTTCTGCATATTCAAGTTCATTCTTTGTCTCTTGGAACTTGAGCTCCCACACCACTGTCTGGGGGTTCTGTGACTTTCTGGCCTTGGGAATGCTGGGCAGATAGTTCACTTTCCATGAAAGCATTAAGATCTAAGTTTGATCCCCAGAACCTACATAAATGCCATATATAATGGCACATGCTTCTAATCTGCTATTGGGAAACAGCCCCACCACCGTGGCTGGCCAGTCCTAGGCCTGTGAGAGAACGAGTTCCAACAGACACAAGTAGGAATGAGGAAAGATTCAGAGCCTCAGTAGGAAGTTCAGACTGTGCAATTTACATTTCCCCCGTTTCCTTTCCACGTTGTTGGCAGGCAGGTGCAAGCTCGGACCGCATGGGCGTGGCTTCTGCTCTGTCCTTTGACACCTTTGTTCACCTAGGTTGTTTTCCAGCCTCTCAACTGTACAATCCCAGCACTCGGCTATGGTCTTCATTAGCAGAGGAACTGTCCTATTACTCGCGTCCTGTGTCAGGCATTAAGAACTGGAATAAAATAATAAACGTATAAGGAAAAAGTCAAGGCACTCACAAGTAACTGTTTTGAAAAGATAATCGCAAAATCAAAATTGAAAATAGTCATACATATTTAGTGGTGATACTGGCTGAATGGGGGTCATGTCTTTCTTATGCTGAAATGGGAAAGTTATTAGAGTAAAAGATATGAGAGTAGAAATGAAGTTTTATGTGGGACATACTAGGTTTAGAATGCCTGCTTGGCATGGAAAAGGAAAGGCTGAATGGGTATTTGGATTAATGGATATAGGCTGTCTGCCCTGATCTGTGTCGCTCAATTTGGATTTCCAAGTAAGTTCTTGTTTCAGATAAGAGCAGAAGCTATGATTTAGTTTTTATTTCTCTTGTATTTTTGAGACAGGGCCTCTTCGCATAGCCCTGGTTGGTCAGAAACTTACTGTGCAGACCAATATAGCCTCAACTCAGAAATCTGTCATTTCAGTCTTCCAAGTATTGGGATTAAAGGCATATGACACCACATCTGACTATTATCCCTATACATTTCTTTTGCCCTATTATACAGGAAATGTTTTTCCCAGAGACATACAAGGCAGTTCAAATACTGTTAACATCAAAATCATAGATGTATTTTCAACCTTTAAGGTTCACTTCTTTTCTTTTCTTTTTTTTATTACTTTTTTTTATTAACTTAAGTATTTCTTATTTACATTTCGAGTGTTATTCCCTTTCCCGGTTTCCGGGCCAACATCCCCCTAACCCTTCCCCCTCCCCTTCTTTATGGGTGTTCCCCTCCCCATCCTCCTCCCATTGCCGCCCTCCCCCCAACAATCACGTTCACTGGGGGTTCAGTCGTAGCAGGACCAAGGGCTTCCCCTTCCACTGGTGATCATACTAGGATATTCATTGCTACCTATGAGGTCAGAGTCCAGGGTCAGTCCATGTATAGTCTTTAGGTAGTGGCTTAGTCCCTGGAAGCTCTGGTTGGTTGGCATTGTTGTTCATATGGTGTCTCGAGCCCCTTCAAGCTCTTCCAGTTCTTTCTCTGATTCCTTCAACGGGGGTCCCGTTCTCAGTTCAGTGGTTTGCTGCTGGCATTCGCCTCTGTATTTGCTGTATTCTGGCTGTGTCTCTCAGGAGAGATTTACATCCGGTTCCTGTCAGCCTGCACTTTTTTGCTTCATCCATCTTGTTTAATTGGGTGGCTGTATATGTATGGGCCACATGTGGGGCAGGCTCTGAATGGGTGTTCCTTCTGTGTGTGTTTTAATCTTTGCCTCTCTTTTCCCTGCCAAGGGTATTCTTGTTCCCCTTTTAAAGAAGGAGTGAAGCATTCACATTTTGATCATCCGTCTTGAGTTTCATGTGTTCTATGCATCTAGGGTAATTCAAGCATTTGGGATAATAGCCACTTATCAATGAAAAGGTTCACTTATTTTCTAAGATGTTTGGCAACCTTATGAAATTTGGAAGGATTTAATAGGAAAGGTGTATGTAACTGCCTAACCTCGACCATTCTTTCAAGCAAATGTCTAATTCAGTCATACATATTAACATTTAATCTTGAAAAAATGTACCTCTAAGACAATCTGTTCTTAGTGCCATAAGAAGTTGAATCACTTGCATGTGTATGAACTGGGGGAGTTATGGAAGCTTCTGGAACCTCAGTAGAAGTTGTATTTGACAAGCAGCAGCAGCTCATAAAGACTATGTAAGAACATAGGAGTACTAGGCGAAGTTTGAGGCCAACCTCTATGGGTGCTAAGTACAACCTAGGGTTGGCCTCTGTGGGTGGTAGGTACAGCCTGAGGTCAGCCTCTGTGGGTGCTAAGTACAACCTAGGGTCGGCCTCTGTGGGTGGTAGGTACAGCCTGAGGTCAGCCTGTGTGGGTGCTAGCTGCAGTCTGCAGTCAGCCTTCGTTTTGGAAAGCCTAATTGTTTATTGCTATGGTTATGGTTAGCTTGTTCCTCTCAGCTTACTCTGGATCACCCAAGCTGTTTGTAGACTTGCTGACTTCTCTCCCTTTGGGTGTGTTTCGTTGGCACTGTATACTTGAAGTTAAATGCCTGAAACTAGAGAGAGCTAATGTTAAACCTAGGAAGAAGGGGACTTAGAAAGGTCTTTGCCTATAGAGGAAGTTACATTGATTAGATTCTTTTTGCCACAAAGTCATGGTTTTTGTTTCAGTTGTGGTGTGTAGGTCTTAACTTCTATGGAGGCTTAATTATATCCTGTTGGCCTGTGGGCTCCCAATAAACTTCTAGTAAACTTTGTTTTGCATAAATCACCTAGTTTAGGATCCTTTGCTTGAAAAGAGTTCTGTGGAACAGATGTTATTATAAACATTCTCTTAAGGTCAAAATCCTTCCGAGATCTGTAGCTTTACTGAAGGCAGGTAGAATTTGGTGCTCATAAAAAGTTGGAACAGAATGTTTGAAAGTTGCCAGAATTCAAGGTGTTGAGAGAATAAATCTATGCAGAAAAGCCAACACACCACAGCAAGTTTATCAAACTTGAAATTTGTGGCAGAATATGCCAAGAAGAGGAGCATGATGAATAGAAACCAAGTTTAAGGATAACTCAGTGAAGTCTATGGAAGGGAAGGAGCTGAAACAGAGATCCATGACTTTAGAGTTTCTTTGTTTAGCTTCCTTCCTAAGATTTATCCTCTGCCCAGGAAGGCAACCAAAATAGCCAAAAGGCACTGGCTAGCAAGAGAAAGAAGTGTGCCCTTCTCCCTCCAGCCTTATATTTATAGCTCTACCCCTACACCTTTAAAAACTCATAGGATATTTACTTTAGGACAGGTTGGGGTTATTTCTCTTTCTATTGGCAACCCTTTCTCTATTATGCTCAAGGTATATGTCTTGGCTTTTCATGCCTAGTGTATGTAGTTGGTGTTATAATGCATATTTCATACTACAACCCTAGATTTCATGCAACTGTATCATGTGTATTAATTACTTCCACCTGCACCATAATGATTTGACAAAAGTAGTGTCTTTCAAGTATTAGATAAAATTGGTTTTATAAGATCAGTAGACTGTATCACCAAACAGGAATATATGCTCAGTTCTAGAACTGCCTATCCAGCCCTACCTCTATTTATTTATAAGACTGAACACTTAGGACACCCTCTCTATGATACGTGAAACAACATTTTTTGGCTTTGGGTTATTGTTCAGTAGTAAAATACTTTCTTAGCATATAAGAAGTACTGGGTTGCTCTGCTCCAAAACCCCGTGGGAGAGAGACCCAACCGCCTGATCAGTTGGGCACTCCTGAGGCTGCACAGCGGAAGAGACCACCAACACTGCTCACCCCTGCCCACATCCCTGGCCCAAGAGGAAACTGTATAAGGCCTCTGGGCTCCCGTGGGGGAGGGCCCAGGAGCGGCGGGACCCCTGCGCCTGAGACACCACCAGAACCTGAAAGAAACAGACCGGATAAACAGTTCTCTGCACCCAAATCCCGTGGGAGGGAGAGCTAAACCTTCAGAGAGGCAGACACGCCTGGGAAACCAGAAGAGACTGCACTCTGCGCACATCCAGACGCCAGAGGAAAACACCAAACGCCATCTGGAACCCCGGTGCACTGAAGCTCCCAGAAAGAGCAGCGCAGATCTTCCCAGTTGCTGCCTCCGCGGAGAGGACTTAGGCAGTACCCCACAAGCAAACTTGAGCCTTGGAACCACAGGTAGGACCAACTTTTCTGCTGCAAGTGACCTTAGAGAACAAGTAGAAGCCTACAGAGAGGAATCGCAAAAATGCCTGAAAGAATTCCAGGAAAACATAAATAAACAAGTAGAAACCCATAGAAAGGAGACACAAAAATCCCTGAAAGAATTCCAGGAAAACACAATCAAACAGTTGAAGGAATTAAAAATGGAAATAGAAGCAATCAAGAAAGAACACATGGAAACAACCCTGGATATAGAAAATCAAAGAAGAGACAAGGAGCTGTAGATACAAGCTTCACCAACAGAATACAAGAGATGAAACAGAGAATCTCGGGAGCAGAAGATTCCATAGAAATCATTGACTCAACTGTCAAAGATAATGTAAAGCAGAAAAAGCTACTGGTCCAAAACATAAAGGAAATCCAGGACTCAATGAGAAGATCAAACCTAAGGATAATAGGTATAGAAGAGAGTGAAGACTCCCAGCTCAAAGGACCAGTAAATATCTTCAACAAAATCATAGAAGAAAACTTCCCTAACCTAAAAAAAGAGATACCCATAGGCATACAAGAAGCCTACAGAACTCCAAATAGATTGGACCAGAAAAGAAACACCTCCTGTCACATAATAGTCAAAACACCAAACGAACAAAATAAAGAAAGAATATTAAAAGCAGTCAGGGAAAAAGGTCAAGTAACATATAAAGGCAGACCTATCAGCATCACACCAGACTTTTCGCCAGAAACTATGAAGGCCAGAAGATCCTGGACAGATGTCATGCAGACCCTAAGAGAACACAAATGCCAGCCCAGGTTACTGTATCCTGCAAAACTCTCAATTAACACAGATGGAGAAACCAAGATATTCCATGACAAAACCAAATTTACACAATATCTTTCTAAAAATCCAGCACTACAAAGAATAATAAAGGGTAAAGCCCAACATAAGGAGGCAAGCTATACCCTAGAAGAAGCAAGAAACTAATCGTCTTGGCAACAAAACAAAGAGAAGAAAAGCACACAAACATAACCTCACATGCAAATATGAATATAACAGGAAGCAATAATCACTATTCCTTAATATCTCTCAACATCAATGGCCTCAACTCCCCAATAAAAAGACATAGATTAACAAACTGGATACGCAACGAGGACCCTGCATTCTGTTGCCTACAGGAAACACACCTCAGAGACAAAGACAGACACTACCTCAGAGTGAAAGGCTGGAAAACAACTTTCCAAGCAAATGGTCAGAAGAAGTAAGCTGGAGTAGCCATTCTAATATCAAATAAAATCAATTTTCAATTAAAAGTCATCAAAAAAGATAAGGAAGGACACTTCATATTCATCAAAGAAAAAATCCACCAAGATGAACTCTCAATCCTAAATATCTATGCCCCAAATACAAGGGCACCTACATACGTAAAAGAAACCTTACTAAAGCTCAAAACACACATTGCACCTCACACAATGATAGTGGGAGATTTCAACACCCCACTCTCATCAATGGACAGATCATGGAAACAGAAATTAAACAGAGACGTAGACAGACTAAGAGAAGTCATGAGCCAAATGGACTTAACAGATATTTATAGAACATTCAATCCTAAAGCCAAAGGATATACCTTCTTCTCAGCTCCTCATGGTACTTTCTCCAAAATTGACCATATAATTGGTCAAAAAACGGGCCTCAACAGGTACAGAAAGATAGAAATAATCCCATGCGTGCTATCAGACCACCACGGCCTAAAACTGGTCTTCAATAACAATAAGGGAAGAATGCCCACATATACGTGGAAATTGAACAATACTCTACTCAATGATAACCTAGTCAAGGAAGAAATAAAGAAAGAAATTAAAAACTTTTTAGAATTTAATGAAAATGAAGGTACAACATACCCAAACTTATGGGACACAATGAAAGCTGTGCTAAGAGGAAAACTCATAGCGCTGTGTGCCTGCAGAAAGAAACAGGAAAGAGCATATGTCAGCAGCTTGACAGCACACCTAAAAGTTCTAGAGCAAAAAGAAGCAAATACACCCAGGAGGAGTAGAAGGCAGGAAATAATCAAACTCAGAGCTGAAATCAACCAAGTAGAAACAAAAAGGACCATAGAAAGAATCAACAGAACCAAAAGTTGGTTCTTTGAGAAAATCAACAAGATAGATAAACCCTTAACCAGACTAAAGAGAGGACCCAGAGAGTGTGTCCAAATTAACAAAATCAGAAATGAAAAGGGAGACATAACTACAGATTCAGAGGAAATTCAAAAAATCATCAGATCTTACTATAAAAGCCTATATTCAACAAAACTTGAAAATCTACATGAAATGGACAATTTCCTAGACAAATACCAGGTACCGAAGTTAAATCAGTAACAGATAAACCAGTTAAACAACCACATAACTCCTAAGGAAATAGAAGCAGTCATTAAAGGTCTCCCAACCAAAAAGAGCCCAGGTCCAGACGGGTTTAGTGCAGAATTCTATCAAACCTTCATAGAAGACCTCATACCAATATTATCCAAACTATTCCACAAAATTGAAACAGATGGAGCACTACCGAATTCCTTCTATGAAGCCACAATTACTCTTATACCTAAACCACACAAAGACCCAACAAAGAAAGAGAACTTCAGACCAATTTCCCTTATGAATATCGATGCAAAAATACTTAATAAAATTCTGGCAAACCGAATCCAAGAGCACATCAAAACAATCATCCACCATGATCAAGTAGGCTTCATCCCAGGCATGCAGGGATGGTTTAATATACGGAAAACCATCAATGTGATCCTTTATATAAACAAACTGAAAGAACAAAACCACATGATCATTTCATTAGATGCTGAGAAAGCATTTGACAAAATTCAACACCCCTTCATGATAAAAGTCCTGGAAAGAATAGGAATTCAAGGCCCATACCTAAACATAGTAAAAGCCATATACAGCAAACCAGTTGCTAACATTAAACTAAATGGAGAGAAACTTGAAGCAATCCCACTAAAATCAGGGACTAGACAAGGCTGCCCACTCTCTCCCTACTTATTCAATATAGTTCTTGAAGTTGTAGCCAGAGCAATCAGACAACAAAAGGAGGTCAAGGGGATACAGATCGGAAAAGAAGAAGTCAAAATATCACTATTTGCAGATGATATGATAGTTTATTTAAGTGATCCCAAAAGTTCCACTAGAGAACTACTAAAGCTGATAAACAACTTCAGCAAAGTGGCTGGGTATAAAATTAACTCAAACAAATCAGTAGCCTTCCTCTACACAAAAGAGAAACAAGCCGAGAAAGAAATTAGCGAAACGACACCCTTCATAATAGACCCAAATAATATAAAGTACCTCGGTGTGACTTTAACCAAGCAAGTAAAAGATCTGTACAATAAGAACTTCAAGACACTGAGGAAAGAAATTGAAGAAGACCTCAGAAGATGGAAAGATCTCCCATGCTCATGGATTGGCAGGATTAATATAGTAAAAATGGCCATTTTACCAAAAGCGATCTACAGATTCAATGCAATCCCCATCAAAATACCAATCCAATTCTTCAAAGAGTTAGACAGTACAATTTGCAAATTCATCTGGAATAACAAAAAACCCAGGATAGCTAAAACTATCCTCAACAATAAAAGGACTTTAGGGGGAATCACTATCCCTGAACTCAAGCAGTATTACAGAGCAATAGTGATAAAAACTGCATGGTATTGGTACAGAGACAGACAGATAGACCAATGGAATAGAATTTGAAGACCCAGAAATGAACCCACATACCTATAGTCACTTGATTTTTGACAAAGGAGCCAAAACCATCCAATGGAAAAAAGATAGCATTTTCAGCAAATGGTGCTGGTTCAACTGGAGGTCAACATGTAGAAGAATGCAGATTGATCCATGCTTATCACCCTGTACAAAGCTTAAGTCCAAGTGGATCAAGGACCTCCACATCAAACCTGATACACTCAAACTAATAGAAGAAAAACTAGGGAAGCATCTGGAACACATGGGCACTGGGAAAAATTTCCTGAACAAAACACCAATGGCTTATGCTCTAAGATCAAGAATTGACAAATGGGATCTCATAAAACTGCAAAGATTCTGTAAGGCAAAGGACACTGTGGTTAGGACAAATCGGCAACCAACAGATTGCGAAAAGATCTTTACCAATCCTACAACAGATAGAGGCCTTATATCCAAAATATATAAAAAACTCAAGAAGTTAGACCGCAGGGAGACAAATAACCCTATTAAAAAATGGGGTTCAGAGCTAAACAAAGAATTCACAGCTGAGGAATGCCGAATGGCTGAGAAACACCTAAAGAAATGTTCAACATCTTTAGTCATAAGGGAAATGCAAATCAAAACAACCCTGAGATTTCACCTCACACCAGTGAGAATGGCTAAGATCAAAAACTCAGGTGACAGCAGACGCTGGCGAGGATGCGGAGAAAGAGGAACACTCCTCCATTGTTGGTGGGATTGCAGACTGGTACAACCATTCTGGAAATCAGTCTGGAGGTTCCTCAGAAAATTGGACATTGAACTGCCTGAGGATCCAGCTATACCTCTCTTGGGCATATACCCAAAAGATGCCCCAACATATAAAAAAGACACTATGTTCATCGCAGCCTTATTTATAATAGCCAGAAGCTGGAAAGAACCCAGATGCCCTTCAACAGAGTAATGGATACAGAAAATGTGGTACATCTACACAATGGAATATTACTCAGCTATCAAAAACAACGGCTTTATGAAATTCGTAGGCAAATGGTTGGAAGTGGAAAATATCATCCTGAGTGAGCTAACCCAATCACAGAAAGACATACATGGTATGCACTCATTGATAAGTGGCTATTAGCCCAAATGCTTGAATTACCCTAGATGCCTAGAACAAATGAAACTCAAGACGGATGATCAAAATGTGAATGCTTCACTCCTTCTCTAAAAGGGGAACAAGAATACCCTTGGCAGGGAAGAGAGAGGCAAAGATTAAAACAGAGACAGAAGGAACTCCCATTCACAGCCTGCCCCATATGTGGCCCATACATATACAGCCACCCAATTAGACAAGATGGATGAAGCAAAGAAGTGCAGACCGACAGGAGCCGGATGTAGATCTCTCCCGAAGAGACACAGCCAGAATACAGCAAATACAGAGGCGAATGCCAGCAGCAAACCACTGAACTGAGAATAGGTCCCCCGTTGAAGGAATCAGAGAAAGAACTGGAAGAGCTTGAAGGGGCTCGAGACCCCATATGTACAACAATGCCAAGCAACCAGAGCTTCCAGGGACTAAGCCACTACCTAAAGACTATACATGGACTGACCCTGGACTCTGACCTCATAGGTAGCAATGATTATCCTAGTAAGATCACCGGTGGAAGGGGAAGCCCTGGGTCCTGCTAAGACTGAACCCCCAGTGAACTAGACTTTTGGGGGGAGGGCGGCAATGGGGGGAGGTTTGGGAGGGGAACACCCATAAGGAAGGGGAGGGGGGAAGGGAAAAAAAAAGAACAAAAAAGAAAAAAAAGAAATACTCAAGTTAATAAAAAAATAATTAAAAAAAAATCACCAAGGCAGCTAGACAGTAGTGACTTGAACCTTTAGTGCCAGAACTCAGAAGATAGAGACAGGTGGATCAAGGCTGCCTGGACTACAGAGTGATTTCCAGGACATCCAGAGATGATAGATAGATAGATAGATAGATAGATAGATAGATAGATAGATAGATAGATAGATAGATAGATAGAATCACAAAAAAAAGAAGTACTGGGTTAAGTCCCCAGACCTTAAAAAGTAGCAGTGAAAATTAGTTATTTGTATTTTAGAGGGTGCATTGCAGAAAAATATTGATTTTCTGTGAACTTCTACATATATTGCTACTAATAATATACTTGATATTTTCTTCTACACAGTGAAAGCCTTTCAAACTTAACAAATAGTGCCAGGTTCCTTGTCCCTCATTCTTAGCAAGGGCATTTTTTTTCGTAAGATCCTGCTCAAATTCATTGTCAGAAAATGAAACAGAATGTTAGTTACAATAACCCATTTCCAGACACTATGGGAATATACGTGACTGAACTGCAAATGCTTATGTTTAGCATAAAGTTCTTCCTGTTAGCAAAACTGAATACAACCAAGCCCCATCTTTAATATAATTATGTGCATGAGTTTTTGAATACCATTTTTTCACATAAGGAATAAATAAATGAAAACTAGATCAAGGATCTTTAAAACCTGTGTTAGCTTCTGCAGTTGCATGAAGTGCTTTTCACAAGCTGTGCAGTATTGATTTGGGGCAATACCATAAGTAAATGCAAGCTATTTCGAGCCTATTGAGATTGTATCAGAAGGCATCTGCAGAGTGTCAGCGCTTGGCAAAGAGGCAGAATATGAATAGTATTTAGAAATAAAAGCTTGATAGAGATCTTTTGCCCTGCTGCATAGAATTGTTTCAGAGAAATATTATCCTCTGTTTGGTTTGAAGCTTTGTCGGACTCGAATCTAAAAACACATCGATTTGTTGTCAGTAGGTTGCCCATGCTGGATGGATCTGTTTTAACACTATTGTATGAAGCTTATTGTAGTCTCCTGGCTACAGGCAGATAGTACTTGTAAAGCAGCTTAGATTTATCTCCACATCATCCCTGACACTTAATTCCTTCATGCATCTTGTGTATGCTGCATACATAAGGGATCAGAGGAATCTGTTTTACCAATCTGGATGTGTACAGTTTTGTCGTGAAATATCCTGGAAGCTTTCTTTCTTCACTCCCATTGCTAATGCTGAATGATTAGGATACGGTCTGTAGTGTCTCTTGGGAAATGAGATGCTAGCCGTATTGGCTTTATGCTAGCTTTCGCTATTTGACTCTGTATTGGGTTATCCAAGAACCCAGAATAGAAGCTGACATATGGCATCTCTGCAGTACTGGATGCACATCTGCAGCCCAGGCAGGCAGGATTTCAAGTTTATTAAGTAGACTGCCTCTATAAGTAAAATAGTGCTTTACGGTTTTCCCGTTAGTTTGAAATGAATCTTCATGCTCTTGTAGTCTAGGCAATGTCTTCATGTTGACAAGAAATGAGAACTGATGAGCCAACAATTGCATCTAAAATTTTTTCAAGTAATATTTTTATCCACTGAAAATTTCCCACATTTTGCATTGTATTTTCATCATAAATGTACCACCATGGTTTTCTTCCAACTCCCCATTATCCCTCACAGTCTTTCTCCCAAATTTATGTCTTCCTTTTTAATTGTTTTTAATAACTCCGTGAATCAATTAACATTGGTCATATGTGCATAGAAGTGGCCCCATCCTCTCAGGCTTGGGAAGGTAACTGGGCCAAGTACTTAAAGGAGTACTACAGAGGTGAGAGAATTGAAGTAGAGAGAGTGAACAGGATGCAGGTACAAGAAGCTGTGATGCTAGGATTTGATAACTTGGACCCACAAAAGCAACTCTGTTCTCTGTTCCTCCTCCCTCACCCCCTTTAAGCACTTTTCTTTAATTGAGTTTTATGGGTGACTCAGCACTCATGCATAAGTAAATCTGTTCATTTCAAAAGTGTTGATTTGCATGAGTAATGGGAACACTTCCTTGGCCGCTGCATGACTTCCCTCTTTGCCTCATTGCAAGATTCTCCAGGGGAGCTGGGTCAACATGTAGAACTACTTCTAGAATTCCCCCTTTGTAAAGGGCGAACTCCTGAGTTTGCCACTAACAGTGTGAACCTCTTCATTTTGGATGAACTTCTAAAACCTCTCATCAATTTTTCCCTGTGACTTTCTCTAATGGATGCCACAAATGCTGGCAGGGTCCATGTCCAAATAAAACTCCAAATCATGGTGCTCATGTTTGGGTATCTTTAGCCTTCAAAATATGTAAAAGTGATGGCAGCATTATGCAAACTCTTCTGTGTCATACACTATAGAAATATTTGCATTATGTACCTGCTTCTTCCCTTGTAGGGAGAAAGGACTAGACTTTTTTTTTTTTTGAGTCTAAAATTTGTTAGTGCTTTTCTTTTGATCTCAAAAATTTCTTTTGTGTTTATTTTTTACCCACACTGGACACCTTTTTCAGTGTTGACAAGGACAGCATGCACCATCAATTGATAAAAGGTCAAGCGCTTATCATGATGCTTAGAACAGACAAGAAAGCCAAGACAGTTTCTGGGGTTTCATGGGGTTGGCTAGTTTACAGGGCATTGTTTGCTGAGGTATTATCTGAACAAACACCTACTGGATATGAAAGAGTGGGTACAGACAAAACAAAACACAACAAAACACCACACAAAAGCAATCATCCAGGATGTAGAGACAGGGTACAATCCCTAAAGAAGGAACAAGCATGTATGGGGCACATAAAGACAGCAGATAGGGCGGCTTATATTACTTTTCGGAGGTGGGGTTAATTTTGATTTTTGTCTGTATAAGAAAGATAGAAAGAGGAAGCAAGAATCAAATATAATTAGTAGGCTCGGGTGGAAAAGCTGGGTGGGTGGTGTAAATACCAAGTATGGGGTTTGGGTTCATGTTTAGTCAGAAAATTAATACTTTTTTTGCTTAGTTTGTATTTGAAAATACCATTAAGAATTTAATATATATTTCAAGTTCCATCCATTTTAAAATCTTAGGACAAAGTAAAGGATAAAGATATCAACATTGACTCAAAGAAACCAGGTCCTGCTGGGAAGATATTTTGTTCACTGTAACAATTTGCTACTTGACAATTTTGCTTTAATAGCGCCAATTTTCTTTTTAATAACTTGAAGTCGCTGGGTGAAATATCACTCATTCTAAGGCAAAAGCTTACCTATTTGGCTTTCATGGCACCCTGTGGTGTGATAGCTTGCCATCTTCCTAGTCTTTCATTTTCCAGTATGCAGATCACTGGTCTGCAGTTGAACACAGCCCCCCTCCCTGGGTATCCCATAAACTTTAGGAATTCCTCACTCCAATATGCCTTGCTGTTGTTCTGTTCTCAGGCTGGAAACATTAGTGCAGAAAGTTGGAGAGAACTTAGGTGGATGACAGAGCGGAAGGGCCTCGTGGGCCCCGCTGGTTATTGGCTGGTGACCTGGGGATTCATTAAACCTCTCTAGTCATCGTAGGAAAATGAAGCTAATAATACCTGCTCCGTGGGGATGTGGTGAGATTAAATGAGGGAACGCTTGTATGCGCTTGACACGCATTGCAGATACTCCAAAGACAATAACTTTAAGTGTTACTGTGGGACATTACTGTACCTTTCCAAATGCAGAAACCTAAGTGCCAACTCACCAAGCTCCTTACCGACTCTTGGGCTAATGAAGGCTATAATTGAAACCAGCAGCAACAGCTTCAGAGACCATAGAAAGAATGAAAAAAGAAATGTAAATACCTACAAAGTGCAGTTGGCCCTGTGGTGCTGAGGCAGAAAGTAAAGGTTATGTGTAGCCTTCGCCTCACTACAGATCTGTTGTCTGTCCCCCTGGTTCTGTCTGAGTGTCTGCACTCTCTTTTGTCTCGGTTTGTCTGCTCATGAAGGAATTTACAATTGCGTAAACCCAGAGTTTACTCTGATTTGGTCTGTCCTAGCTCCATATGAATTTTCGGTGACATGAACTCTGACCCACAACTAAAGTTTACATGACATTGCTTTAAATTTTCCAGAAATTTTGCTTAGTCTGTTCATGAATTTTCTCTGATTGAATCCTTACTGCAGCCTGGGTGGGAAAAGAGACAGTATAGTCTTGGGCTTGTATCTGCATGAAAGATTTAGGCAGGATAGCAGAAAATAAAAGGGATTTTGCATAGAGCAAGCAAAGTAATTTGTCGTCAGGGTAATGTTTTAAATAGAAAAGAAAAGGCCAATAAAAGTGTCTGAGATACTAACTAAGGATCCATGAGAGACATAAAAACACGAAGCATGAAATAACCATTCTCTGGGGAGTCTGGATCCAGAAAATTGCATCTCTCTTTATCAATCTGATTTCCTTCCTGGTACATTGGAACCATTTGCTGATTGAATATTACTAATTGTCTACTTTTTGAATATTGCCAATTACCCATTCAATGCAGGCAATACATTGAACTAGGTTTTCTCTGTACAGCTACTGTGCCAGAGATCTGCAAGTTATTCTGACTGTGATTGGTCTCCACTAACTTTAACTTTGTAAAGGGTAACACGGTCAGGGTCAGGATTCTTTGATCCTCACTCCCCACCTTCATTTCCTCAATGCTCTCATCTATTCTTACAGGTATAAATTCTATGCACGTCATGGTAACTTCCAATTTGCATTTCTAGCCAAATCACCACCCTGAACTCCAGACCCACTTAGCCAGCTGCCCATTTGATCTATGGCTTAGATTAGTTTTTTTTTTAATTTTTATTTATTTATTTTTATACTCCAGATTTTGTTCCCTTCCGGGTTCACCTCCTCAACAGTTCCATATCCCATACCTCCTCTGCCCCTCTCCTGTATCTCTACAAGGAGGTTGCCACCCCGCCCACTCTACCAGACTTTTAAACTTCCTGGGTCCTCCAGGCTCTTGAGGGTTAGGTGCATCTTCTCTGACCAAACCCAGATCCGGGAGTGCTCTGCTGTTGTAGGCCTTATCTCAGCTATATACTGCCTGATTGATGATCCAGTGACTGAGAGATCTCGGGGAGCCAGGTTAATTGAGACTGCTGGTCCTCCTGCAGGGTTGCCCTCCTCCTTAGCTTCCTCCAGCTTTTCCCTAATTCAGCCAGAGGGGTCAGCAGCTTCTGTTCATTGGTTGGGTACACATATCTGCATCTGACTCTTTCAACTGCTTGTTGGGTCTTTTGGAAGGCAGTCATGATAGGCCCCTTTTTGTGAATGCCCCATAGCCTCAGTAATGGTGTTAGGTCTTGGGGCCTCACCTTGAGCTGGATCCCCCTTTGGGCCTGTCTCTGGACCTTCTTTTCCTCAGGCTCTTCTCCATTTCCATCCCTGCATTTCTTTCAGACAGGAAGAATTATGAGCCAGAGATTTGAGATAAGAACCCCATCCCGCACTTGATGCCCTGTCTTTCTGCTGGAGGTGAGTTCAACAAGTTCCCTCTCCACACTGTAGGGCCTTCCATCTAGGGTCCCCCCCTTTGAGTCCTTAGAGTCCTTCACTTCCCAGGTCTCTGGTATATTCTAGAGGGTCCTCCCAACCTCCTTCCTCCTGAGGTTGCCTGTTTCTATTCTTTCTGCTGGCCCTCAGGGCTTCAGTCCATTTCCCCCATCCAATACCAGGTCATGTTCCCTTCTCCCCTACCCCATCCCCTTTTTCTCCTCTGTCCCTTCCTCCCTTCCCCCTTGTGGTTACATTCTTCTTCCTCCCAAGTGGGACTGAGGTGTCCTCACTTGGGCCCTTTAGCTTGTTGAACTTTTTGAGTTCTATGAACTATATCTTGGGTATTCTGGGTTTTTTGTTTGTTTATTTTTGGCTAATATCCACTTATTAGTGAGAACATACCATGCATGTCCTTTTGGGTCTGAGTTACCTCACTCAGGATGATATTTTTTAGTTCCATCCATTTGCCTGCAAAACTCAGGATGTCCTCGTTCTTTATAGTAGTATTCCATTGTGTAAATGAACCACATTTTCTGTGTCAATTCTTTTGTTGAGCGACATCTGGGTTGTTTCCAGCTTCTGGCTATCACAAATAAGTTCCCTATGAATACTGTGGAACATGTGCCCCTGTTGATGGTGGGGCACCTTTTGGGTGTATTCCCAAGAGTGGTATTGCTGGGTCTGTAGGTAGGTCTATTTCTAATTTTCTGAGGAACCTCCAAATTGATATCTGGAATGGTTGAGCCAGTTTGCAATCCCACCAGAAATGGAGGAGTGTTCCTTTCTCCACATCCTTGACAACATGTGTTGTCACCTGAGGGTTTGATCTTAGCCATTCTGACCGGTGTAAGGTGGAATCTCAGGGTCGTTTTGATTTGCATTTCCCTGATCACTAAGGACTTTGAACATTTCTTTAGGAACTTCTCAGCCATTTGAGATTCCTCTGTTGTGAATTCCTGGTTTACTTCTATACCCCGTTTTTGATTGGGTTGTTTAGTTTTTTGGTGGTTATCTTCTTGGGTGCTTTATGTATTTTGAATATTAGGCTTCTATCAGATATGGGGTTTAGTGAAAAGTTTTTCCAAAACGGTAGGATGCCAATTTGTCTTATTGACTTTGTCGTTTGCCTTACAAATGCTTTCTAGTTTCATGAGGTCCCATTTGTCAATTCCTGACTTTAGAGCATGAGCCATTGGAATATTGTTTAGTAAATCTCTGCCTGTGCCAATGAGTTCAAGGCTCTTTCTCATTTTCTCTTCTATTAGATTCTGTGTATCTGTTTTTATGTTGAGGTCCTTGATGCACTTGGACTTGAGCTTTGTGTATGGTGACAAAAATGAGTCTGTTTTGATTTCTCTACATACAGACATCAAGTTAGAACAGCGCCATTTATTGAAGATGCTTGCTTTTCTCTATTGTGTATTTTGGCTTCTTTGTCAAAGATCAAGTGTGCTTAAGTGTGTGGTTCTATTCCATTGATAAACCTGTCTGTCTCTGTACCAATACCATACAGTTTTTATCACTATTGTTCTGTAATACAGCTTGAGGTCAGGGATGGTGATTTCCCCAGAAGTTCTTTTATTGTTGAGGAGAGTTCTCACTGTCTTGGGTTTTTTTTTTTTTTTTTTTTGTGATTCCAAATGAATTTGCAAATTGTTCTTTCTAATTCAATGAAGAATTGAGTTGGAATGTTGATGGGGATCACACTGAATCGGTATATTGCTTTCAGCAAGATGACCATTTTTACTATATTAATCCTGCCAATCCATGAGCATGGGAGATCTTTCCATCTTCAGAGATCTTCTTCAATTTATTTCTTCAGAGACTTGAAGTTCTTGTCATACAGATCTTTCCTTTGCTTGGTTAGAATCACACAGAGTTATTTTATGTTATTTGTGACTATTGTGAAGAGTGTCATTTCCCTATTTTTTTCTCAGCCTATTTGTCCTTTGAGTAGAGGAAGGCTACTGATTTGTTTGAGTTAATTTTATACCCAGTCACTTTGCTGAAATTGTTTATCAGGCTTAGTAGTTCTCTGGTGGAACTTTTGGGGTCACTTAAATATAGTATCATATCATCTGCAAAAAGTGATATTTTGATTTCTTTTTTCTAATTTGTATCTCCTTGACCTCCTTTTGTTATTTGATTGATCTGACTAGAACTTCGAGTACTATATTGAATAAGGAGGGAGAGAATTGGCAGCCTTATCTAGTGCCTGATTTTAGTAGGATTGCTTCAAGTTTCTCTCCATTTAGTTTGATGTTGGCTACTGGTTTGCTGTATATTCCTTTTCTACGTTTAAGTATGGGCCTTGAATTCCTGATCTTTCCATGACTTTTAACATGAAGTACTACCAGAGGACCCAGCTATACCACTCCTGGGAAAATACCCAAAAGATGCACCAATATATAATAAGGACACATGCTCCATTATGTTTATAGCAGCCTTATTTATAATAGCCAGAAACTAGAAAGAACCCAGATGTCTATCAACGGAGGAATGGATATAGAAAATGTGGTACATCTACACAATTGAGTACTCAGGTATTAAAAACAATGACTTCATGAAATTCATAGGCAAATGAATGATACTAGAAAATATCATACTGAGATAACCCAATCACAAATAAACACACATTCAGTGATACATGGATATTAGCACAATAGCTCGGATTACCCAAGATACAATCCACAGACTACATGAAGCTCAAGAAGAAGGACAACCAAAGTGTGGATGCATCAGTCCTTCTCAAAAGGGGGAAGAAAAATATTCATAAGAGAAGATATTGAGACAAAGTTTGGAGCAGAGACTGAAGGAAAGGTCATCCAGAGACTACCTCACCTAGAGATCCAGCCTATATACATACAGCTACCAAACCTAGATAACATTGATGATGACAAGAAGTGCGTACTGATAGGAGCTTTATATAGCTGTCTTCTGAAGGTCTCTGCCAAAGCATGACAAACACAGAGGCAAATGTTCACAGCCAACCATTGAACTGAGATCATGGTCCCTATTGGAGGAATTAGGGAATGGATTGAAGGAGCTGAAGGGGTTTGCAACCCCATAAGTACATCAATGCAAAACAACCAGAGCTCCCAGGGACTAAACCACCATCCAAAGAGTACACATGGACTGACCTATGACTTCAGCTGCATACGTAGTAGAGGATGGCTTTGTTGGGCGCCAAAGGGAGGAGAATCTCTTGGTCCTGCCAAGGTTGGACCCCCTCAGTGTAGGGGAATGCCAGTGCAGGGAGGCAGGAAGGTGGGGTGGTTGAGTTGGGGAAAGAGGATAACATTTGAAATGTAAATAAAAAATATCCAATAAAACAAAAGTGAAAAAATTGTTTTCTCTATTCTGTTTTTTTTTCTTTCCAGAGGAATTTGAGTCTTTCCATGTCTTTGAAGAATTGTGTTGGGATTTTGATGTTGATTGCCTTGAATCTGTAGATTGCCTTTTGTACTATGTTAATTCTGCCAATTCATGAGCATGGGAGATCTCTCCATTCTCTCCATTTTCTGAGATTTTCTATTTCTTTCTTGAGAGACTTGAAGTTGTTATTATAAAGATCTTTCACTTGTTTGGTTAGAGTCACACCGAAGTATTTTATATTATTTGTGGCTATTGTGAATGAAGTTGCTTCCATAATTTCTTCTCAGCCTATTTATCATTTGTATAAAGGAAGGCTTCTGATTTATTTGAGTTAAATTTATATCCGGGCACTTTACTGAAGCTGTTTTATAAGCTGAAGAAGTTCTCTGGTAGAATTGTTGGGTTGCTTATGTATATTATCATATAGTCTGCAAATAGTAATACCTTTATTTCTTCTTTGCCAATTTATGCCTTCTTGATCTCTTTTTTTGTCTTATGTGATGAGCAGCTAAAATGTGATGGTCCCCAGGTATTGCTATTGCTCCTATTGCAAGCCTATTTGATTAGTCTGTATCAGAACAAGTGAGCTACTTCCTATGTTTTCTTCATAGTTTCTATTGTCTCTGTCTGTTCTTTGTGTGTTCCATACCTAATTTGCAGTCAGTGGTCAATCTTTTGCTTTAGTAACACATGGTCTGGCTTCTTCACTGTTCCCTATTTACTTCAAGACAATGGCCCTGCTGAGTTGAGCTGTTTCTCTGAAGAAGCTGGCTTTCTTGCTTTGTGTCTAGATGCCAATATTCTCCCTTCTCAGTGAGTGCTCAGATCCTCATCAAGTCATCTATATTCTCTGTACAAAAGTCTCCTTTGTGGTCATGCTCCATCAGGAAATCTGTGTTCTTTCAGTCCCAAGTGAGGCCCATAAGATCTGTCCCCTCCCCTTTAATTGAGATGTTATATATTCCTCCTCACCTTGGCTCCTTTTCATATTTCACAGATTTCTTTGTCCTTCCACGTACTCATCAAGCCCAAGTCCCAGGGTTACCTGGACCTACTTTTTCTTCTGCCTGAAGATCCTTTTCAAATTTCTCTCCTCCCGAATTACATTTGCTGGAATATTATCCTGCAAGGCTTTCCCTTGCCAATATTTTTATATCTTTTGTCTTTATCTTGTGCTCTCTGATCCCTACTCTACATTCCCCACAGCACTTAACCATGTACTTACATAGCCTATATCTTCTCCTGACTAAGGATGTAAACCTCTAAGTCAAAGATTTCTGGTATCTATTTTACTGCTCTGACCTCAGGACCCTAAAAGGTGCCTGAAATTTTGTGGGACTCAATAATAAAGAATGCATAGTGAATTAATGAGTGCATTAATGAGTGGATATAGAGATATCATTTTACTATGTTTTTAATTTCCTTACTCTATGGTTCTCATAGACCACTATTACACCAACTTCAAAAGTGTGTCTTCAGTTCTTGAATCTAAGATTCCAAGCAATTTACCCTAAAGAGCAACATACCACATATATTTTAATATCCAGACCTTGGGGGATAAACTGCATTGGTTTAAACTGCTTATTCCCTGTTGTTCCCAGTCAAGCAGTCAACTACAGATATAACATTACCTAGCTGTAGAGCTGTCAGCACAACAAACGTACTTACACAAGTCCCCATACTGAGCTGGGTATGTGGTGAATCTTTGGATCAGACACTCGGACTTTGCAAAATCCACTGATACTGACCAACTACCTCATTCTATCCTTTTGTCTTCATGCATTTAAAAAGAAGGTCATTCCTTTAATATCGATTTAACAATATTCTGAGAGTACATTGAGCTAAATAGACACACATTCTATCCATATTTAACTCTGGTTCAGTAATGAGTTCAATCTAACTGCTGTCTTATGTGTCAGTGTAGTTAACTGAATACTCCATTTAGTCGTCTGCCTGGAACATGAATATGCTTAGGAGATAGCTTGGCTCTCTTTCAGAGCTCTTTCAGAGCTGTATGCTCCGTTGATGAGATCTAACCAGAATGCTGCTTGACAAACATCTGTGATTGCTCAAATCACTTCTGATTTCCTTAGTCTATAGTCACCCTCCCCAAATTCAACTTAAGATGGCACATCCTTTTATGGTTGACGTTCGAGGTTTGTGATTTGTCTTCAGACAAACAGGATTTTGTTTTTCAGAGGCCAAGTTTCAGTTTACAGCTTTTAATCCCTCTCACCTTTCATCTGAAGCACTCCTGGGTCAACACAACATCGTTGGTTGTCTTGTGTTCGTTTCTCTCGAATTCTTTTTCGTGACTTTAACTTATATACCTTCTTTTATCTTGTTTCACTCATTGTTTAAAATTAGAAGTTGCAACATTTTCCAACACTATTTGATAATATAATGTGAAAGTGTTTTGATATGATGTATAATAACATATGATAGAATATGATAACAGTAAGATGATAATAAATTCACTAGAAATCAGTTTGAGTGGGACTGTACATTCCACCAGAAAGGCATGCATCACTGTCTGGGGGGATGTGATTTTCTTCCTCATTGCTAGAAATGGGATGTTTTTATTTTTTTATTGTACATTAACAAAACATTCCAATTTTACCCTAGTTGCATATCATGCTTTGCATTCTAAAACAAGGAACTGGAATAGGTTTCTCTATTGTTTACTGCACTGCAAGGATTCTGGGAAGATGTCCTTTCATAATCACTCTCCCTCAGCACTATTGCCATCAAGTTAAGAAACACACACATATTTACTTAGAAATCTCTACGAACATAAAGCGTTTATGACTGAAATATATTTAATCTTTTCTCCCAGGGCCTTCTAAGAGAAATAGTCATTTTGAAGTGGAAGGAAATTATGTCAAGATTTCAGAATTCATCTAATGTTCTTACTAATGCAAGCCGCAGAGGCCTCAGGAAAGACAGAGATGTGCAGTGGCCTTAACAGAAGGCAGCGGTACTCTAAACTGCAGAGGTGAAGTTGTGGCCTCTGGAGTACACATGCTCCTTGCTAATCTGTCAGGCACTAATTAGAATACAACTTCTTTTTATATGGTTATCCACTCTGTCACAAACATTCTTTATAGTGATGGAGTAGGTGTCTTACCACTGCACATAAATCAACAAGATTTCCCTTTTATAATTTTAAATAATTTATTGTGTCTCTATGTATTTATATGCGTGTATATCTTTCTGTGTGTAAATGTCTATGTAGGTACCTCTAGAGTAGCAAGGAAGGTATGGATCCTCTGGACTCGGGTTGCCAGATGGTTAGGAGCCACATGGGCACTAGAATAGAACCCCAGCCCTTTGCAGAAACAGTGAGTGCTCTTACTGTGAGCCCTCTCCTCAAGCCAAGGCTTCTTTTTACAATCCTTTAACAAAGCAAAAATTAAGGTGTCAGAGAACACTTCAGGATAAAAGAGCAAAGATCCTCATATAAACTGGAAGGACAATGAGATGACAAAAGAGGAGACATGAGGGAGTTGCATGATGGGGGAGCTAGGCCTCATTGCAGGGTTCCTTCTTGTAAGCACTGATTTACTGGTAAGTAGGCAGATTGCTAAGGTCATCTGCATGCATCTAGCCTGCAGTGTGAAAAGTTTGCCAACCAAAGACAGGGATCATGTAGTGAGTCAAACAGGGAAGTGTTATTTCTACTTTGAGTTCTTGTCCCTTATTAGTTTTGTGAGTGTTCAAGATTGCAAGCATAGCTATGTGGGCATTTAAAATCACGGTATTTCCCATGTCAAATGAATATGGTAAAAGTGAGGTGGGATGTTTAATTTTGCGATTACTGCCTGACTGGTGAGGGAGATAGGTATATGGTTATTACGTCTAGGTCAGTTACCTTTATACACTCAGATATTATACCGAATTGAACTGTAGCATCTTAACAGTTCTCTAATTTTATTGATATGTTAATGATTGTTTTTCTTTTGCACACATATGCACATATATATGTTTGTGTTGTTCATGCACTAAGCATATGTGTGCTGAAATGTATGTAGACCTGTGTGGAGAGGCCCATGGTTGATATCAGATGTCTTTGTTAGTCATTCTCTATATATTGTGTCAGGGTCACTTGCTGAAGCCGGAACTTGCTCTTTTGGTTAGTCTGACCAGCCAGCTTGCTTTGGGCATTCCTTGTCTCTGCTTCTTTAGCGCCTGGATTACAAGTGGGCTGACATATCACCTTGGCCTGATGGAGATAAATAGTAGTGGAGCTGTAAATCTTTGGAATATAGGAATAGTCACTTGTAGCTACTCTACAGAATTCACAAACAGGATTTCTGTGTCCTCACTACATCAGCTTGGTGGCTTTGTAGAGTACAGAAGATAAACTGCCGAGGCTTACACAGTTTCTATATGAGCCAAGAATGTCTTGGTAAAATGTGTGCTCACCTATTTGGAATGTGTACAGATGAAGTAGCACAAACCTGCACTGTTCTGCAGAAAAGTTAAAATCAGAAAGTGAAATGGCAATACTACTAGTACTTTTAGTTCCTGTCTTAAAAGTATGGAGCTAAGATTGCCTCAATATTATCTTTACTTATTGTATGAAGGTGGTGCCTTCCACAAACTGACAAGTGTCAGTGGAAGCTCTCAGGCTAATGGATCATGCTTCAGTTTTCAAGCAGGTACTTTGTAGAAACATTGGAAAACCAGATTCACAAAGAGAAGCTTGTTTTTCTGGCAAGGGTACTTATATAATAAATATCCCAGCTTGAAAAGGACGGGGGTGTCCTTTAGGTGTTAAGATTTGCTTAGGAGTTTGACCTCATGCAGTGGTCATTGTAACGAAGCCTCTCAAGGCTTTCCTCAGACCCACCGTAAGGGCTGTTTTAGATGTATGACCCAGGCTTGTGGAAAAATGCTTCCTGGGGAATCTATGGAAAAGTTTGATATTGATCTGCATCAGAGAGGGCTTGTGTAGTGCTTGAGGTGATGTTCTGTGAAGGACAAATTGGTAGAATTATTTAGAAAGAATTAGGTTCCATTTTCTGTGGTGACTAAGCCAGAAATGCTCTTGGAGGGAATAGCTTATTCTTCAGGAGTCTCTCGAGGCAGTTGGCAACATTCTGAATGTGTTAGTGGCAGGGTCCTGGCTAGCTATTGAGATATTAACAAGCTCCTTTAGAGGCTTAGCTACACAGTAAAAGGGAGATTTGTTAGTCAGAATTAGTCCTGTGGCATCAACAGAGACATCTGGGAAGGAGTAGCCCTGTGTGTATTATTTTGGGTGGCCCTCGGTTATCTTAGCCAAGATCAAATAAAAGATGAGAACAAACTTAGGCAGAAAAAAATTCATCCATTTATGGTGGTTCTCTTCTGAAGCCAAAGTCGCACTGTGACAGGCTTCAAGTTCTTATGCTTTCTTTATATATATACATGTTCTGGCTTCATGAGCCATGCCTACACAGGTGTGAATTCAATAATTAGGCAGCCTGGTTATCTGGGTTACCTCCCAATGAGCCACAGCAGTGACTCTTGAGAACCTAAGCTGAAGCAGCAGGAGACCATGACGGCTGAGAAGGCACTGTGTATTTTTCCATTTCAACAGCCTCCCACACTCCCAACTCAATATCTCATAGACTGTGGTGACAAGCAAAGTTATCTGAAGAATTCAGCCTGATAGTCACATATAATCTATCAAGGTAATAACTCCCTTAGGACTTTAGGGAAAAGAGTATTTCCAGCCTGACATTTAAGAATATTGCTGGTTTTAGCCTGTGTCCCTACCCCTCATTGCAGAGATTGGAATCCAAATGCCATACCGTATTTCAGCAAACCACAAGTGCACAATGGCATAAGGGTACAGCACCCAGATAGGAAAGAAGGGCACCAATTTTTGTTAAGTCAGGCATCTTTGTTGACACAGTTTTAACTGTCATTGCAACAACATATCAGAATGATGGAACTTACTGTGACAGTCAAGATGTTATTTGTTTCCTTGAGAGATCAATCACAAGTTGTTTTATTTTTTGACCTTTTTATGTAATTCTAAGGTTTAAATAACTATGGATTAGTGCTATATAGTGTAATTATCCTAATTGTTTTCCTAAATGAGAAAAAAGAAATCCTGGAAGAAGAAGCAGTCATAAAATTCCTATATTAAGATGATGGTATGAATTAAAATTTTATGCTTCCAAGCATTCTTCCTCAATTCTAGTGGTTCTCAAAATGTGGGTCATGCACGACCCTTTTGGTAAAAGCTCTGTCTCTAAAAATATTTATAGTACAAGCCATAATGGTCACAAACTGACAGTTGTGAAGTAGCAACAATAACAATTTTATGATTAATTGTATGGGGGTCACACAATGTGAGGGACTGTGTTAACTGTGTTCTCAATCTTCCCTTGCCACACTGGGAAGGTTGAGAACCACTGCTCTAACCCCTCTTGAATATGAGCCATGGTTTTCTGTGTGACTGCATCATCATGAAAAGGGAGTCCTGAATTTCAGCCTCATTCAGTAGTTGCCTTTGGGTTTCTTTATGACTCCTCTCCCTTTGCTGGGTGTGTAGGGTTCCATTTCCCAAAATTCATTGCTGCCTCCTGTGCACAGAAGTCTCCAGCATCTAATATGAAGTTCTGTAACTATTTCTGTGTGCTTTTCCCCTATAACTTGGTTCAGTTCTCTATTAACATCCCTTTGAGTAATCTTGCCTTTGCAGTTTTGTTTTTACTGGAACCCAGGGACACGTAGTCACTGTCGGTAAAATGTTATAGGAAGAGCTTCTGGAACCTGCTTACAGTGGTTCAGTAAAGGTATCAAGAGCATCGCCCGCAGCAATACTTGTTGGCTTTTTTCTTCTCACAGCATTCAAACCTGCATCTTCTTCCTCCACTCTGCCTCTCAGGTCACTGTTCGCTAGTGGAAGAGTAGTCGTTCCTAACAAGCAAAGGTCAGAACAATGTTTTCAAATTGGAAAGCATGTCTTTGTGCAGCAAACAGCATGTTTTATGAAGATAATATGTATACCTAATACTTTATTTTTAGTTTCAGGGTGAGTGTGGTGCAATTATGTTACTGTCTAGAGGATACTATCTGCCAGTCAAGGATGTGAAAACATTGGGAAATTGGCTTGAGGATTCGGCTACTGCTCAATGAAATGATCTCGCCATCAGCGTGAAGCGTGAACTGCTAGAGGCAGTTCAAAGAAGGTTGAAACATAAGGAGGGAGTAGCTGTCGCAAGGAAACAGAGGGATCTGACAGGAAGGGTACCCACTTATGGGATGAGGAGAGTCATCGAAGGGGATGAGAAGAAACCATAGAAAGAAGACACTGACCTTAAAGGATGAGAGTCATCAGAAGGAGTGCACTCGCTTAAAAGGATAACTGGGATCCATCAGGGCTGACACTGACCTGAGAAGCTGAGGGAGAGAGCTACCAGGAACAGTCATTTAAGGGAATAAGAGGGAGCCACCAGGGAGGACACTCACCTAAGAGGACAAGAGGACTAGAAAAGACACAGCAAAGATAGGGAGCCATTGTGAAATATACTCATGGGAATCAGAGGTAACCAGGGCTGGGGTCACTCAAAGAGATGAGGAAGAGGCTGTGCTAAAGTTGAAGTGTGAGGTGTGTGTGTGTGTGTGTGTGTGTGTGTGTGTGTGTGTGTGTGTGTGTGTCTGTGTGTCTGTGTGTCTGTATGTGTTTGGATCTACAGTTGTCTCCCAAAGCTGTTGTTAAAGACTTACTGTCTAGTTTGTGGCATTGTTAGAAGGTGGCATCCTTTAAGAGATGAGACCTCAGTTAGGAAGCTCATTCTTGAAGGGAATTGTGGGACTCCAGACCTTTCTTCTGCTTTTTCCTCTGTCTTTGTTGTAAGGTATTGACATTTCTTCAACTGCTTCTCTTTCTCATATGCAGTTTCCTTACCGTAGAACCCACAAGTTATGGGGTTATGAGACCACAAGGAGCTTATCCTCTAAAACAGACAATGTAGGCCCTTTGGTTTTTTGAAACTCATTTTCTCATTTTTTTTAAATGGAAAACTGACTAATGAGGATACGCACAGACCATCAAGTTGAAGGAGGTAATGAAGTACAGAGGTGGGCAATAAATGGCTGCTTGGGGTGCTGAAGATGGCCTGTAATAATCCTATTCTGGACTTGCAACATTGCAATTATCTTCAACCACACTGAGGTTCTATTCAGTTCATTGGTTTCATAAAAGGCTCAATGTAGAATCCCTGTGTGTCTGACTCTATACCTAGAAAAGCCTACTATGCACAAAACTACTTAAATCATGGAGTTACAATTGGCAGGAAAAGTCAAAGTTAATATTTTCTTCCTATTGCATGATTTCCTCCCTATTTTTAATTTTTTATTTCTTTATTCTTCCTAATTATCCACAGACAACACAAGTAAAATACATAGTATTCATTTGATAAAAATACATAACTCTATTCAATGAAAACAACATTGATGCTTACTTTACAAGTAGTTTTTTCAAGTATACTGTCTGTGGTTTTGTTTTTATATTTTATGGCTTAAATTTTATATCTATAGCTATAAAATTTTTACCACTTGATACACTGAAGTAAATCTCTAAATATCTCATTATGTCTACAGAATAAAAGGACAGTTGGATTCCTTCTGTACCTTGTCTCATCTCTCCCAGTTTCACTTGAAATTCTGGCTGTGGTTGGAGCATACCATCCATAAGTGTTTCAGGACACTTCCGGCTGAGTATCTCAATGTCTTCTCTCAAGGATGGTCACCCACGCTCTCCCTCTGCACTACACAAGTCTTTTGCTTCTAGTAACAGGGAAGAGCAGACACACCAGGGGACATTCCTAGGAAAAGGAGCCCGGGATTAACGTATCTACAGGGGATCTCAAATGTGCATTCTGAGGTCACTGTGAGGGCTTTGCTACAGATGGAATTCAGGTCCTATACCATCAGTAGTCTTCTTGACAATACTACCCTGCCAGGGCCTTCCCTGTTTCTCTCCTGCCCACAAGAATTCCTTCTGAATAAACTAGTTGGGCACTGATCTGTCTCTTAGGCTTGCCATTTGAGCGCATACATTTCTCTTTTAGTGATAAATCCTTTGGCTGAGTTTGTGGATCAATTACTTGGGGAACTAAAATAATCCTCAAGGGTGGGGGCTGCCCTTTAGAAGCTAGTATAGATATAAGCAGCATTTGAGTCTTCTTCAGCACCCTAGCTAGGACATATATATATATATATATATATATATATATATATATATATAGTTTATAAATACCAGTTGAAGCTAAATCTCTGCACTTCCCCCTATGATTTCATTCCATAGAGTTCCCAACCAGCCCAAACCATGTTCTGGCATTGGTAATTGGGTCAGTAATGACTCAGTGAACAAAAGGTAGCGTTATGATTGAAGACAGGTACAAACCACATCTCAATGTTTGTCCATTAAATGAATGGTGTGCTAAGCAAGTGCTCCACTACTGAGCTGCATTCTTAGCCTTAGCAAAGTATACCTTAGTTTTAAGATCTCATACTAAGTTATGAACTGGAACTTTCCCAATATTTTGTTTGTGTCTGAAAAAACTGAAATTCATGACTGGGCATATTTATTTATCTCTACAAAGTCATGTTCTCTCTTTCTCTCTCTCTCTCTCTCTCTCTCTCTCTCTCTCTCTCTCTCTCTCTCTCTCTGAGACTGTAGCCAAGCTCCATAGTGAAAAAAAAGGAATGGGTATCCCCTGTTTAGTTTCTTTTTCAAAACCCCACATAACTCCATCTGTTTATCTCTGGAGAGGATATGAAAAGGCAATAAAGGCTTAGTAGGAGTTGTGCACTGGAGGCAGGGTACAAGTTATCCTTAAACTATGTCATCAATCATTTATTCATCAGTGGCAGCTGTGGAGTGACCACAGGCTTTCTGGTACATAGCAATTATTAGTGGTCAGCAAGGCAGGGTGCTTCCTGCCTCTCCCTGCTGTTTGGAATCCGAACCACTGCATCAGTTCCTGTACAAAATCAGGTATTTTCTAATTTTTGACATCATAGCAGAAGATGGTGAAGTGTGAATCGCCTAAAATGAATGAATCCCACACTCCAGTCTATGTACTCCATGAAGATACACAGGTACAGCTTTTTGACTGTATCATGCTGTTAGAAGAGATAATCTAATGTCTGACTCTGAGTGACTCTTCTGCCTGCAGAAAAGTATTTACCATCTGCTTGGAATCTCTGCATCAATGCTCTTCCTCCACAGCAGAACAGATGTCTTACTTATGAAACTGGAATCCTATTCTCTCAGTCACAGTATTGCCTCTCTCCCTTCCTACCAACATGCATAATTAAACTGCTCCTCCCTCTCTTCTACCTTTCTGTCTTATCTATCTGTATGTCTTATTTATCATCTATCTGTCTGTCTGTCTGTCTTATCTATCTATCTTTTTTTAAAGGTTTATTTATTTTATGTATTTTATTACACCATCACTCTCTTCAGACACCAGAAGAGAGAGTCAGATTCCATTACAGATGGTTGTGAGCCACCATGTGGCTGCTGGGAATTGAACTCAGGACCTCTGGAAGAGCAGTCAGTGCTCTTAACCACTGAGCCATCTCTCCAGCCCCTCTATCTATCTATCTATCTATCTATCTATCTATCTATCTATCTATCTATCAATCTATTCTCTATCTATCTATCTATCTATCAATCTATCTATTCTCTATCTATCTATCTATCTATCTATCTATCTATCATCAATCATCTCTATTCTACCATCTATCTATTGATCTACCTATCACTTTCTTCATTATCTATCTTCCATTAATCTATTTTTTACATAATACTTGTCTCAGTATTTCCACAGAAGCTTCTTTAATGTCAGCATAAGATTCTATATTTCTATTTCATTACCCAGTGGCTTGTGGCATACCATTCTTTTTTTTTTTAGTGTGTTTCAGCCTCACAGTCACCAAGGATATGATCTAGCTTCATGAAGGATCTGCACAAGGTGCCCAAGTATTGGCCATGAAGGTTTGATTTCCCAAAATATATCTGTCCTTCTTCCTTTGAGGAACCCTTTCCTTTCTTACCTTTTAAAGAAGATATGATCTAAACTTCACTTACAGGTGCCTAGGGATTTGATCAAGTTGTTAAGAGCACTTGTTCTTCCAGAGAAATGGGCTTTGGGCTTTTAAAGGTCACAGGTTTGTTCTTTATGATCGAGAAAACCAATTCCTGCAGGTGTTCCCACAGAACTCTCTGGGTTTCTCTATGTGACAAGCCTCATTACAGGGATAGGGATTTTTTTTCCCTCTTTAACGCCTCAGGATATGCAGTCTTCAACAGCATGGACGCATGCCATCTGTGAAGAACCCAAAGACCTGATGACTGAGGAAGGTAGCCAGAGTCTATTCTAAAACAGTTGCATGTAAAGATTAAAACAGAGACTGAAGGAACACCCATTCAGAGCCTGCCCCACATGTGGCCCATACATATACAGCCACCCAATTAGACAAGATGGATGAAGCAAAGAAGTGCAGACCGACAGGAGCTGGATGTAGATCGCTCCTGAGAGACACAGCCAGAATACAGCAAATACAGAGGCGAATGCCAGCAGCAAACCACTGAACTGAGAATAGGTCCCCCGTTGAAGGAATCAGAGAAAGAACTGGAAGAGCTTGAAGGTGCTCGAGACCCCAAAAGTACAACAATGTCAAGCAACCAGAGCTTCCAGGGACTAAGCCACTACCTAAAGACTATACATGGACTGACCCTGGACTCTGACCTCATAGGTAGCAATGAATATCCTAGTAAGAGCACCAGTGGAAGGGGAAGCCCTGGGTCCTGCTAAGACTGAACCCCCAGTGAGCTAGACTATGGGGGGAGGGCGGCAATGGGGGGAGGGTTGGGAGGGGAACACCCATAAGGAAGGGGAGGGGGGAGGGGGATGTTTGTCCGGAAACGGGAAAGGGAATAACACTTGAAATGTATATAAGAAATACTCAAGTTAATTAAAAAAAAAACAGTTGCATGTGATTTTCAATCATGGATCATATACAGAAGAGGGGTTTTTGGCAGGAAAATACATCATTTAAAAGTTGTATCTGTTTACATATGATGTCAAGCACACCCTTGCAATTAAGTGAGGAGGGGAGAAAAAAAGGATTTTTTTTTTTTTGCTGTTCTTCTTGGTTTTTAAAGAAGAGACAGGACTCTGACTAATTCATGGTGCATTTTGTGTGTTTCCACTGCTATCAGTTGAAAGGAGAAGAGGGAAAACGAGGAAGCTAAAGAACAGGGAAGAAAAGTAAAATGACAGACGGTTAACCCACAAAGAAAGTGGAGAAACGAAGACGGGGATGAAGTAAATGGATTGGGGATGGTACAGAGCTTGGAGAAAGCTGATAAGCGTAAGAATACAATTTAGGACATAAAGATGGTTGTGGATCATGGAAGAATAATTCCTCAGATCCACCACAGAATGAAGCAACCATTTAATACTGTGATTGTCCTGAGGCAACTCAGAAAAATTAGTGCAGAATTATTAAAACAACCAAGTGTATTAGGTAAATTGTTCTTTCCATAACAGAACAATTTTCTTCCTAAAACACCTGAAACATTTTAGGAGGTGTTTTGCTCGAGGGAACTGAGCAGAATGCTTCTTGTGAGACCTGTATAAACATCTCAGCTCTGTTACTTTCTAATTTGCATATCACTCTCAGTCGTCTGGTAGGTTATTTTTTTTCTCCTCCAGATACTTGTTATCCATGCCATTGGAAAAGTCTTACCTTGAAAACTGATTTCTATTTGGACAAATATATAATATATACCATTATAAAATATAATAAACGGTCAGTGCCAATCATGATTGACAGAATAACATTGCTTCCTCTCTGAGGTCTAGTTCCATATTCTTAACCCCCTAGTAATTATGCAATCTTTTTTATTTAAAAGCAAAGCATGCTTTGAAGGAAACTTTCAGCTTCTTCTTGAATAAAAAATATTAAAGTTAAGCTAGACATATTTCATCAGTGAACTGGGCCTGAATCTATGTAAATGTAAACCTAAAGTCTTCAGGGAAGTCAGAGGATAGAAGTTGTGTGAACAGTTACTAATGACAGGGCAAGCTGGGTTTGGAAAGAGGCTATGGAATTTTGTTCTTGCAGAAGGAGGAGAGTCAGGACCTACTGTGACATCTGTGTTGGCAAGGTACCCAGGATCTGGCCTGGGAAAAGCACTGGCTAAGAGAGTAACTCACACTGCTACTTAAGCAAATTACTATTTGCAGTGTTCTTTATTTAAGAAAGTCTTAATATCAACTATTAAGTATTTTGAACATTAATAGCGAAGGGACAATTGCTAGCCTTCTGCTAAACACTCTTGTTTGCCCCAGTTCACTGTTCAGGGTCTCCAGGGAAACACCAATAGCATGGTGGTGATAGCTTTCTCCCCTGCTCCTACTTTAAAGGGGTATGTTTTTAAAATCACACTTAGAAGATATTTAGTGCCCTGACTTTTACCCTGGCAAGCTTTATCAGGTCAATCACTATCCTTTTGGAAACTACTTATTAAAAATTTACCTGCAAAGATCTGGAGCCAAAGTCAGGAAAGAAGCTTTTTCTCAACAACACAAGCTTTTCAATAACACAGAGTGCAATGAACATTTTGTGATATTGAAACACTTACATAATTTTTGCCCACGAGACTGAACCGAGATGAGCTCATGATTCATCTGCAACATATAAACGAGTAGGAGGAATGGCTTCAGCTTGGAAGGCTGAAGATTTCTGATGAGAAAAGCCTTAAGTCCCTGAAATGAAATATTTTGCAATTCTAATTAGAGTCAAATCACTGCAGATCCGTTAAGTTGCAATTTTTATATTTGCATTTATATCTTAGACTTCTATTCAGAACAACTCCTCAGGAATTTCACCATTTTCAGATAAGGCTTTCAAATCTGCAGAAATGACCATAAGCTTTTAAACTACTAGCTAGTTGCAGGGGTTGGTACACTATCATGATAAGGTCATTGTTTAGAAAAGGCATAATAGTTTTCTTTAGTTGAGTTAAATTCAAACTTATATTTTCAGTTACTGACTAAAACTTATACTCCTCTTTAGAAATATGCTTAAGATAGTATAATTTTGTATCTTAAGTTATGGTTGAGATTTAGTATTATTATAAGAAAGTAAAAAGTCTTCTATAATATGATTGTGTATAAGAAAGCAGTCAAGAGTTCTTCCTGGGTAGATCACTTTGTTGAGATTTTGGGTAAATTATCACTTCGTGCTTGGGGCTTCTTTTCTGTTGAATGGAGGCACCAATGTTTCCTAATTAAAATAAATATGAGAATTTGATATGTATGTAATAAAAATGTCTTGCAACTTTTGTAGCTAATGCTTAGGGAAAAATCTTGGAAGAGGGGATGGAAAGATTGTTAAGAGCCAAAATAGCAGAATATATGCTGTAAGATATGTCTTCTACATAGGACACAGAAGCTGTATCTATGGACTCTTAACAATATGGCTCCCTGAACAGGACCAAAGATAAGAGAAATTCAACACCTCCCTGCCCATAAGAACTATAGTTGGTCAGTGCCTGTTGTGAGAGAGATGCAGTATCTTCTAGGGAAGAGATGCCCCTTAGATTGTCTAATCCCAAATGGTCAACTCTGAACACATGAGCAAACATAGATGGATTCATTAGAATATGTGTGTGTAAATATATATGCACATATATATGCAATAATAATAATTTAAAAAGAGATTATAAATTTTGGAGAGGGGGGTTTAAAGGAAAAATAAAATTATTAAAGAAATAAACAAAAATACCCCAAATTTTAAAATGACATCTAACATATAGCAGGCATTTTATACATTTTGACTCTAATCATCAACTTTATCTCATGCAGTAAGTAAAATTGATAACTCCTCTAGGGCTTCAAGGATATTTTATATTACAATCAAGCAAATATTACACATGGTTCCTATAGAAAAGACAATTTGAAATCCCTGCCTTCAATGAATAGAATTTCAAACACAATTCCTAACTATTATTATTCATTGTGCAGTAGTTAAAAATAGAACAGGGAAGGAACAGAGGCCATGAGCTCTTCCCAGGGCTCCTAAATTGGTACCTATTGTCTCTAGCAGCTGCGGTTTCTGTAAGCTCCCAGAAAAATGCACTGACAATCATGTATTTCATGTCGCTGACAACATTTCCATCTCTCCAATGTTGTCTTCTTTGGGGGGCAATTGCTCAAGTTCCCATTGCCATAACAACAGGCTGCTCTCCTTAAAACGCGATATGCTCCGAGTAAAGTAGAGTTGTTTCCATGGTAACTGCTACATATTTAAGTGCAAGAGCCTGCTTTTTAATCAGTCAAATTGTACTTTGTCAAGAAATAACCACATACTGTTCTTAATACCATTCCATATATTTTTTAGAGTATGGCAAATGGATAAAATGGGATGAATTTTAAAAAAACGCAAACAAAAATTGACTAGTTCTTTTTCATAGCTTTAATGTCTTGTTCATAAAAAAGAAAACCTCCCTAATACACATATAGGTAAGTCACAGCACATATCTAAAATAGACAAAATTCGATACATATAAACTCATGTAAGCAAAGTATCATCATTAAAAGTAAAAACGTCTGTGGCTCAAGTCTGTTTAACACTTACATTTTTATAAAAAGTAATATTGCATACTGTTAAATTTGATTTCATTTTCACATTAATTTCTCATGTTTGGTTTCAATGATCTCACAAATAAAATGAAGACACCCATTCTCTCCCAAAAATGAATGCACATCCTGAGCTGACCTGATTCTTTCCTGCTTACCCGATCCACTTCTTCTAGATGCATCTGTGGGGAGAGGAAGAAGAGACTGATATTCTGGGAACTCAAATTCGGGGGTAGATCTCATTTCTGTTATCAGCTGAGGAGCAATGTTGAGATCTTGTTTCAGAGCTGTCTCAGTGAGCAAACTTCTGACTTACCATCATGGTCAAGGGATCTTCTCTGTGTTTACACACAACTGTGTTTACACACAACATTTTTGCCTTGTGATTTTTCTAGCTACATGACTTTGGGCTTAAATTCATATGTGCAAATTAGAGTTAAATTTGCATACATGACAGGTTATTGAGAGATTAGATGATACAACATATGTAGAAACCCCAATGCAAGTATTATCTCCTTGGTAGAGAGGACATACTGTGCTATTAGTACAGTAACATACAGTACAGTGCAGAGGGCAAACATTGCTAGCACTGACTATTATTATTGCTGTTGTCATGATCAGAAATCTGAATTGAATAAAAGTAGCACCAGGAAACTGGTACCAGAACACAGATAACTCTGCAACATTTGTCATTTGAAAATATTAACCTAAAATGTAAATAAAAATGGTATTGATTCTATGACATCTTCTAACATTAATAAAAATGCCTGCCAGTGAGATGAGAGTTAATTTAAATACTTGGTGCAATTTAAAGTTGTGCTTATCACTCATGTTTTTGATCATGTAAGAAAAGTATACTTGGCCTTTTTGCCTTTCTCTCTTGGTTTCCATGGCACCCAGCAGTTCACACAGCTTTCTATGTCATATTTTCTAGGACAATCCTGAATTCAAACACCATTTCATTGTTCCCACCTGTGAATGTTACTGTTAGCTACTGCGTCCTGGTTTTTGTGTAAAAACTATTGTTATTATAAATGAGTGAGTGGCTTGTATTATCCCCAACTGTGGAATACTCTGGCTTCTCTAGGGAAGGTTCCAGGCACTGTGCTGCTGATGGCATCCGATCCGTGCCCCTGTGCTACCCCAAAACACAAATGACAAAGCTTCACAATGCCCATCTACTTGACAAGATCCTCTGATGAACATCAGGGAACTCCAGCTCATTTTAAAATATGTTTTCATGAAAAGCCAGAAAGATCAGGTTGTCCACAACTCTGATAATCAGCTGTGCACTCTTTTCAGAATTGAATCTGGCATTGATAGTCACGTCAGTGGTTGTACTGTAAAACAGCAGGAAGGAGGGCCATTGGTCTAGGTGCTGAACGTCCTAAGAGGACCGGGAGCTGCTGGTCCTTTGGTTCCAGCCCTTCCTTTCCCAAGCATTCTGGAGCTGGCTGATTCTCTACCCTCATTCCCCTCCTGAGCTTTCGGTGCAGAAGAATCCTCAGCCTCACAACCATCTCCCAGCTCTTTTGAGCGTGAAAAATTATTTGAGCTTTTTCAGAAATAAATATAGAGGTCAAATGTTTTTACGAGGTTCGTAAAGATATAAGACCAAAATCAGACAAGACAAGGGCTAAATTCAAGTGCAGAAGACTTGGTCAAACAAAAGGGTCTAGCTTAGTCTATGTGTGCTACTGAAATGGAAACCGGCAGCTGCCCAATTTATGCACAACATGTTTATTGCTCACAATTCTAGAAAGTGGGAGCTCCAAAACTGTGAAGCTAGCAGGCTTGGGGTCCAGTGAAGACCCATTTCTCATAGACCATAGTACATACAATACCCAATAGCTACAATAAAGTGACTGAAGCTAGTTCCCTCCAGTCCCTTTACCTCCTAAGTGCTTCTCCAGAGGACTCACCTCTTAGTGCTATGAAGCTTACCATTCACCATGATATTTAGAGGACACATAGACAAAATGCTTTGAATACTTTGACGTGGCAGGAAAGTTATGGTCCTTGGCTAAGTATGAGAGTGAACAGGCTAGACTCAGAGAGTATCTAGAATGAGCATCCCAGGAAATATAGTAAATCCTATTATATGAGCTTCCTAGGATTGTCAGAGCAAATTGCCAAACCATAAAAGCTTAAAACAAAGGAAACTTATCACTGCATGATTCAAAAGGCTCAAAGTAAGAGTGTGGGCAGGGTAATCTCTTTCTAAATGTTTTGTGGGTGGACCCCCTACCTGCCTCTTGAGAGCTTCTGGGCTGAAGCAGGCCTTGGTCTTTCTAAGCTTAGAGTAGCTGTGCTCTGGTTTCTATCTCCATCTTATGGCTTCACCCCGTGCCTTAGTCTCTGGCCCTCCTCTCCCAGTGTTTAGAATAATAGCTTTGTTAGATGAGGGCTTCAGAAATCTTGCATGACATAATTTTTAACTCCTTGCATCTACAGAAATGACAATTCCAAATAAAGTCACATCCTGAGCATTCAGAAACTATGAATTCCAGGAAATAGGAGAGCAGATACAGTGTACTCTATTTAATTTCCTTATCTCTCTACTTTATTCTTAATGTGGCAAAACATTCAGAAGTCCTGGAAACATCCATACATTAGCAAATGGAGGTCAAGGATTACATCAGAGCTGGGAGTGGTAACCTCTAATCTCATCACCAAGAAAGTTAAGACAAGAGTATCCTGAGTTCTAGGGTAGACTGTATAATAAACAAACAAACCCAAACAAAACAAACCACAATGGCATCATAGAACGACTTAGAGGTTCACTTTTAATTCTATATATGAAGTACAAAACAATGATTTAACATGGTTGATAGACTAAAGGATGAACAATGATCAAATGTGGTTATTGCCACAGGCTTGTCTACACTCCATGAGACGGGTTATAATGAAAGTTACTTAGGCTTGGATGGAAGAGCGAAGGGTGATGAAGAATCCAGTTTGGCAATTGTCCCTATAAGAATTATACATAGGTAAATAGGTGTTAACTTTGACTCATTTAATTATCATATGTGCCAAGTGGGGTAGCTTTTGCAAAAGGCACCTAGCCCAGCAAACCCCGCCATAATCTGTCCCCGTCCTTTCTTGAGTGCCTTACTGAAGAATCTGTGTGCTCCAGAGTAATTTCTTTTTCCTGAAAATACAGGTTCACATCCATTCAGCCCACAGACTTGCTTTTTCCATGAGTGTAGTAAGGCCCAGGTGGAGGATATCTTGTCTTTTCACTTTCATATTCTCTCTCTCTCTCTCTCTCTCTCTCTCTCTCTCTCTCTCTCTCTCTCTCTCTCTGCATACACACTCATTAGAATAGGAAAAAAAAACAAATCAGAAAGCCTAGCTCTAACGTAACTTTAACTAAAACCTTCTACAAGAGCCAGCATATACCATATTATATTCACCATATGGGAGGCCTTTGCCTTTCATAATATAGACACTGGTGACCAGTTAGGCAGGTTGTCTCCTTTATATCTACTTGGAAGATCAGGTGTATACAACAGATCATCTGCTCTGAGCCTCAACATTTAGCAGCTTTAAGCTCCAGCTTCTTCCCATCTCTCTTGTGTCCTGCAGCATGTTCTAGAAGCCTCAGATCTGTTTTGCACAGAACTTCACCACCACTGACAAGCTAGGGAGTGGGAGGCTGGCACAGGCCATGTAAATAAATCTGGCAAGCAGTGCTTAAAATTAGAGAGTGGCAACTGTGACTTTTTCTTTTTTATGGCTTCCCCTGGGCATTAATTAAATGCAGCATTTTCAAACATTTTTCTCTTGCAGAGTTATTTCCTCCTATGTATTAAAATATTCAGGCTATGAATGCAATAGCCAGGAATATTAAATTCTAACGACTGTTTCTGAAATAGCAGGGATTTGCTCATACCTAGTCTGTAATAGACACTGGTAAATTAAAATATTTTCCCATTAACATGCAGATGAGTCAAGTTGGAGATTGCTTTGTTTGTGGGAGAGGCTCCTTTTTCCCTAATGGAGAGTTAAAATTAGGGCATGCTGCTAATACCTCTGGAAGATGTCTTTTTCTCTCCCAGTCTACTACCTGCCTATCTATCATCTCTTTGTGAATCTGTCACTTATCTCTCACTTCCCTCTCCTTTCCCCTCCCCTCCATCTGCCCTCCTACTTCCTTTCTTCCTTTCCCACTCCCCCATTCTTCCTGACTTCTCTTTTCTTCATTGATCTTGCATGCAAACATTATTGTATGATTTTGCAATTTATCTTTCTATTCTGTATGAAAATAGTAGTGGCATCTAAAAATAATCCAAATTAAGTTCATTTCAGATGCAAATTACTCCATTTTATTTATTTATTAATATACACTTATATATTGCTCTAACATTTTCTTCATAAAAGACATTGTAATAGATAATGCCATTTAGTTATCTCTGTGCATTGAAAGTAAATACAGTTTTAAGCATGCTGTTTAATATTTATGCCACAAATCTATTTTATGCAAACAAATTTTATGTTGCAGAGATAGCATCTTCGTAAATATTATTTTGAAGTTTTTATTTATTGTTTAAAGCACAGAGGCAAATGGCAACAATAGCAGCAACAAGAGCAGCAGCATCTACAGTGACAACAGCAGCAGCAGCAACAAAAGCCCCTGCTTTTTATGAGTATTTAAAAATCCCCTTTATATATAATATATAATGTGTTATTTATAATGTACTATATATTTTATATAATATGGGAATAATTTCTCTTTGGTTTTAGCTATTTATCTGTCGCTTGTCAAATTGCAAACAAATAAACATCAACAAGTAGACTTACTGACTTCCTTCCAAGGGCAGAATCTAGCTTGCCGAGGAGTGTTTGCACGAGCTACCAATGCATCATTTCCTCTTCTCATGGATTTTATGCCTGAAATATGTGTCCATGATCAGAAAATGAAAACATTTGAGAAGTTTTAAAAAAGCCATAGAAGGTCTAGCGCATAGGTATTTGGCACAAATAGTAGTAGACAATTTTGAGTAATAAGACTGACAAGGTGTATTTTGGGTGTGGATCATTGGCTTTGAACTGTGATTATGGAATGGATCACCTGAGCATACAGAAGAATCCGAGGGATTTCATGTCTATACTGCTGGATGAACTAAGTTTTGTTCAGTGCTGACTATGCTTCTTATGTTGTACTGGGACAGCTCTCAGCTTTTTAAACCCACTGTGATAAAGTAAAATAACACTGCCATTACGGAAAACATAATGGAGGCACCTCAGAAAATCAAAACTAGATTTCAGCAATCAAGACTGCTGGGGATTTGTTTAAATTAAATGAAACCAGGAAGTCAAAGACTTATCTATATTTCAGTGCTCTCTACAATGCTGCTTACAAAAGCCATGAGATCAACTAATGAAAAGATTAGTAAAGTATGCTCTATATGTAAAATGAAATTTTACTCAGCTATTAGAAAAAAATGAATGCTGCTACATGCACTTACGCAGATGAAACTGGAAGCCATTATGCTGTGTGAACTAATACAGATACAGTAATACAAGGGCCACATAATTTCACTCATATACTGTACCTACAATTGCTGGTCTCATAAAAGAGAAGGCTGGTGAATTTCACAGGTGGGACAGGATAGAGGAAAGTGATAAATCTATTCTAGGAATCAGGTAGAATTAAAAAGTTCTGATGCTCTATTTTATAACAGCATGAATTTAAACAGCAGTGTTTTAAAATGCAAGTTCAGGCTATATTAGGATTTTCATCATTTATAATCAATATATCTACCATTTTGATTATTATAGCTTTGAATTAAGATCCTTTTAACAGGTCAATGCAACAATTAAACCTTAATTTTATTAAATGTGGCATATACTTGACTATTTGAAAGTGTTTTAGTTCAGGACTCTTTAACAACTTATAAAATGAATATCTATCTATCGTCTATATTTCAAGGATATTTATTAGAATGGTTTACAAGTTATAGTCCAGCTAATCCAGCAGTGGCTGCTGACCAATCGAAGGTTCCAGGAGTCAAGTAGGTGATCAGTCCTTTAAATTGCTTGTCTCAGTGGTTTTCAGAATACACCAGAATGTCAGAGGAGTCAGCTTTAATGCCAATGAAAGAACGGGCTTGCTAGAGAGAAAGTAACAGAAGATCAGGCAAAAAGAGCAACCTTTCCTTTTCCATGTCCTTTCTTTATATAGGTTGACAACAGATGGTGTTTCCTGAATTAAAGTGTATCTTATCAGTTCAAAAGGTCTGGATTAAAGGTGCATCTTTGTATCTCAAAGACCTGGATTAGAATGAGTTTCCCTACTTAAAATGATTCATTAACGGAAAAAAAATTCCTCATAAGTGTGCCTAGCTATTTCTGTTGTAGTTAATTCTAGATGTAGTCAAGTTGATATCCAAGAATAGCCATCACAAAAGGCAATACATAAAATATCACTATGTCTGAGTTTTCAATTTTCCACATGCATGGTTATAGCATTTTGAACTATGCTACAGGGCAAAACAATTCACTGTAGTTTCTCTTAATGAATAAAGGAAGGCAGAATAGATTCTCAATAGGAAAACAGTTAAGGTGATGTGTTTGAATGACATTCATTAAGCCAGATCATGTAGACAGCTTGACTCTTCTCACCTACTTAATAGAAAAAAGTCTTTGCCATGCTAGAGGGCTCAACAGAATGAAAAGTTTCAGTTTCTCAGTTCCTTGTTGCATACTGTACGTAAGTGGGTTAAAATAGCTAAATAGCAATATTTTGCTTTTGTAGTACTTGACTTTTTTAATATGTAATTTAATTTGTTTTTACTCACTCTCTTTACATCCCACTCATTGCCCCTTCCTGGTCACCCCTTTATAATCCTTCCACCATTCCCCTTCCATTCTCCTCTGAGTGGGTGGGTAACCCCCTAGGTATCCCCCACCCTGGCACCCAAGTCTTGCAAGGTTAGGCACTTCCTTTCCAACTAAGGCCAGGCATGGCAGTCCTGCCAGTAAAACATCTCTTGAACAGGCAAACAGCCCCCATTCCAGCTGTTTGGGACCCACATGAAGACCAAGCTACACATCTGTGACACATGGCCAGGGAGGCTTAGGTTTAGTCCATGCTTCTTCCTTGGTTGGTGATTCAGAGTCTGAGAGCCCCAAGGGTCCAGGTAAGTTCACTCTGCTGGTCTTTCTGGAGTTCCTATCCCCTTTGGGGCCACAATACTTCCTCCTATCCAGAGGAAGGAGGCTCCATCCACTGTTTGGCTCTGGGTGTCTGCATCTGTCTGAGTCAGCTATTGTGTGGCGCCTTTCAGTGGACAGCATGCTCCTGTCTGCAGGCATAACAGAACATCATTAATAGTGTCAGGGATTGATGCTTGCCCATGGTATGTGTCCCAAGTTGGGCAGGTTATTGGTTGGCCATTTCCTAGGTCTCTGCTTTGTCCTCTCCTGCCTGAATTTCTTCTAGACAGGATAAATTCTGGGTTGAAAGTTTTCTGGGTGCCTGACTATAGGAGGTGGCATCTTCAACTTCCACACCCCCATTGTAGTAAGCCACAGCTAAGGGTACCCCAATGATTCTTGGGCACCTCCCTTATCCCAGGTCTCTGTTTCCTCCAGGAGGTGCCCCCTTCGTTCTCAGTCCTGTCAGTTGTAGACTTCCATTCATTCTCATGGCCATCTAGTCATCTCTCCTGTCCTTTCCCACACCTGATCCTGAACCTCTTTATTCACATCCCCATCCCTTCTTCCTCCCAGTTCGTTCCCTCCATTTGCCTCCCATGACTATTTTATCTCCCTTTCTAAGTGAGATTCAAGCCTTCTTGCCTGGGCCTTCCTTCTTGTTTAGCTTCTTTGGGTTTATGGAGTGTAGTATTTTATGTCTACTATCCACTTATAAGTGAGTAATACCATGCATGTCCTTTTGGAATTGGATTACCTCACTCAGTTTAAATATAAACTTAATTGGGCAAGGGGTTATACACCTGTAACACCGTTACTGGGGAGGCAAAGGTAGGAGGACTGCAAGTTTAAGGTCAGCCTGGGCAAACAGGTAAGAACCTATTGTAGAATAAAATAAAACTGGGGCTGGGGTTGTAGCTCAGAAGGAAATGCCTGCTTAACATGTGCCCCGAGTTATATCCTTAGCACTGGGGGGAGTAGTGTCTTTTAATCTTCCTTCGAATGAAAATAACATCTTTTCAATCACAATTACCATTTGCTAATAATATTTGTCTCAAATCAAAAGACACACATTTTCATCTACCACATGAAAATTTAATGCTTGATTGACCCTTCAAAAAAAATCAATACACATTTCTCAGACACAACCAGAACATATATAACTTGTATGGTTTATTTACAACTTGGTTAAGTAGTAAATAAAAAGTGGGCTTAAATTTTTATCTTCTTTTTGTGTGAGTGTGTGTGTATGTGCATGTGTGTGTGCACACGTGTGTGTGTGTGTGTGTGTGTGCGCACACGCACTCACCGATGTGTACCTTCAGGTTTATGTGGAAGCCCAGATTACTCTGGTATTCCTTCATTGCTGCCTTCAGAGTTTATTATAATATGAAGTAGGTTGCTGTGTTCATCTTTTGTTTATGTGGCTTCTGGGTATCTGAACTCTAGCACTCATGATTGTATACCAGGATCTTGAATCACTGAATCACAATACAAGTCTGAATTATCAGGCAACAGAAGACAAAATGACACTGGGCCCGGCTTGAGCATTAGAAAACCCAAAGCCTGCCACAGTAACACCGGCCCAGTTTTATTTTATGCTAAAATAAGTTCTTATCTGTTTGCCCAGGCTGACCTTATTCCTCCATCAACATCTTATCTCCTAATAGTACCACTCTCTAATACCCAAGCAATCAAACCTATGAGCCTATGGTAGGCATTCCTATTTAAACCACTACCCAATAAAATAAGAATTAATTTAACTTTAAAGGAAATAAGTAGTTGAGCCTTTCATTTTGTGGTTGCCACCCACTTGATTTGACCCTTGATGACACCAGCCATCATAGAGGAGTGTGTGTCAAGGAGATCTTTGTACCTCATGCAACAGTTGCTGAGTAAGGAGAGACCTGAGATTCATATATTCCCTTCAAGTGTCTTTCCACACTGACCTAGCATTGTCCCATGAGGCATCATCTGAAAGTTTTATTACTTCTCAACAATGCAACAGGAGAATGGTCCAATTTCTGATATACTCCTTTTGGGAGTCATTTAATGTCTAAAAAAAAAATCATGCGACTAAACAAGTTCCTTTAACTGATCTTCAGATAGCATAAAAATTTTGGCCAAGGTTTGGTGTCTGCAAAATCCAAAAGTGATATTAACTCATACTATGAATTATCAAAAGGAGTATGATTTGTAATAGTTTTAGAATTTCGTTTATGAGAATTAAATATCCATATCGATAGTATCTGTGAATCCAGAATCATTATGTTTAAATGCAAACCTTCCATCAATAGTGAGGTCAGTATCGTTCATTTAGTTTTATTAGATATTCATTTTGGATAAGTTTTAAAAAATTGTTAAACTTTCTGAATAACCAAATCCATAAAACATATGGATGCATGGAGGAAATAGTTTATTCATATTTAACATTATATGAACTAGAATATAGGTAATCATATACATTTATCATATTTGGATCAGTAACTTGGTCATATGTAGATTAAATTAAGAACATATCACAGGCCAGTTACAGAATAGTTATGCAGCAACTTTTGGCTGAATATTGTCCACCTAGTGGGCACAAAAAAGAGTTTCTGTGTGTAATTTTCCATTTATATAAGTCTATACAGTCAGGTCTCTATATTCATGGGTTCTGCATTCATGAATCTAACCAAACAGAGCTTGAAAATGTTGGAAACAATTGATTTTGCTCTGGGCATGTGTAGACATTTTTGGGTATGTTTCTCTAAAGAACTTTGTTAGGAATTGTAAATGAGTGAGAAATGAATTCAACCATATTGGAGAATGAATCTAGATTCTATACAGATACTTTGAGGTTTTATTTAAGATATTTGTTGTTTACTGGTGGTTGATACTTGAATCAGCTCTCTAAGACCAGACATAAATGACCAAGGGTAACTGTGTTTCTGTTTCTCTTTCTCTGATTATCTCTCTGCCTCTTTGTGTGTGTGTGTGTGTGTGTGTGTGTGTGTGTGTGTGTGTGTGTGTGTATTTGTGTTTGTCACTGTATGTGTATACAATGAAGTGTATCTCTTTAGGAACTATAAAATTATTGCTTCAAAAGAATTTTAAAACTTATGTGTTTTTTCACCAAGCAACTGTTGAGAGCCCACTATGTGTAAATCCTTTGGTTATACTGCATAGATGGCATCCAGTAAGGTAAAAATAAAATCTTACTTAAACAGTACATAAAACCCCTAAGTAATAAACCACTAAGAAGTATAGTAGCAGCCCCGTGCATACTCAGATGTGACTACATAGCATATACTTGCTATCTTTAGCCAGAACACAGGTATACTTGCTTGAGGTGCCAGGAAGAAACTGTAAACAACTCCTGGGTGATCAGTCCACAGTGGGTGCATGAAACATGGGGAAAGCAGGAAGCAATGAAAGAGAGAATGCATTTGCATTGTGTTTTCCAGAATTAAGAAGGTCAATCTGCTAGGTTGGAACAAAGGAAATGACAGGATGGAATTAAGTTGAGGAGAGCATGAGGAATTCATGGTAAAACAAAACAGTAGTTTAGTGAGTTTCACAGATATAATATTAAGATAAAGAAAAGAAAAATAAGCATGGATAGATATTGCCTATGCTTCTCATGAATAATTTAACAGACATTATGGAATATAGGATTAATAATACTTTATTTTACTTCAGATTATATTCTTAGCCTCATATAGCTCAAAGCAATTATTTCTTTAAAACATTCCTTTTAAATTTTTCTTCCTAACAGTTTTCAAGTTATTTTTACACAGAATTTCTGTTGGATTTTGAAAGTTTAATCAAAAAAAAATCTTTAACAACAATAACAGCAACAACAACAAAACCCCAAATAAATATAAAGACATAGTGAGCAGGGAAGAAATAAATTGAAACCACTTTCTCCCAACCAGTCATCCACTGGAAGATGAATTATAGGTACAAAAGCAAAAGAAATATGTGTCATACCAATGGGTATAAAGAAGAAATGTGAAGGGAACAAAACAATAGATCTTGGGACTATTTCTTAATGGCTACCTTTTCTCTACCAATTCCTCATTTTTCTTTAGCCCTGTCAATCCTTCTGGGTTTGTACAAACCCCAGGTAACCAAAGGGGCTTGATTGGTACTGAAGATTGAAATAAAGCACAGTGTTTGATAAGCTTCTGACTGGTCATACTCTCTTCATTGTATTACTGGTAAATTGCATTCTGAGTCTTGTCTCACTGGAACACAAGGGGTGTCAGAATGAAGAGGTGCAAATGAAGTAAAAGCAGGCTACCTTGTAGCTACAGCAACCACAGGGATTAGCATTATGCACAATCTGTACCTTCCAGGGAAGGAGCACAGTTGTTTTAAACTTACTGCATTCATTGTCCAGCCTCAAACATGGGGAGAGCTGTAGCGCTTGGAAATGATATGTGGGAACACATGTGAAGAGTGCCTGTTGGACATTTGTTAAATGAGTTCTTTTTTTCTAAGATGATAATTCCCCAGAGCATCTGTTAAACTAATTAATTAATTATTTACCTATTCATTTTACATCCTACTCACTGCCCCCCTCCTGGTCACCCCCTCCCTCAATCCTTTCCCCATTGCTCCCTTCCCTGCTCCTATGAGTGAGTGGGAGTCACCCTAGATATTCTCCAACCCTGGTACATCAAATCTCTGGAGGGCTAGGCACATTCTCTCGAACCTAGGCCAGACAAGGCAGTCCAGCTAGAACATATCCCAGGGATAGGCAACAGCTTTTTGGATAGTCCTGGTTCCAGTTGTTCAAGACCCACATAAAGACCAAGCTGAACATTTGCCACAGTCCTAGATCCAGCCTGTCCATGTTTCTTGGTTGGTGATTCAGACTCTGAGAGCCCCAACAGTCCAGGTTAGTTGACTCTGTTGGTCCTTCTGGAGTTACTATCCCTTTTGGGCCATGCAATCCTTCTTTCTTTTATTCTATAAGTGTGCCCAGGCTCCATCCACTGTTTGGCTTGGGTATCTGTTTCTGTCTGAGTTGGCTACTGGAACCTCTCAGAAACAGCATGCTAGATTCTAGTCTGCAAGCATAACAGAATATCATTAATAGTGTCAGCGATTGGTGCTTGTCCATGGAATGGGTCTCAAGTTGGGCTGGTTATTGGTTGGCCATTCCCTCAGTCTCTGCTCCATCTCAATTCCCTGCATTTCTTGTAGACGTCATACATTTTGAATTAAAAGTTTTGTGGGTGGGTTGGTGTCCCTATTGCTCCATTGGAGTTCCTGACTGGCTACAAGAGATGGTCTCTTCATTTTCCCTATCCCTAGTGTTACGAGTAACATCACCTCCATTGGTTATTGGGTGCCTCCCTTATCACAGACCTCTGTCTCATCCTGGAAATGCACTCCCCCCGCCCCCACCTCCACATCGCTGTCAGTTGCAGAGCTCTATTCATTCTCATGGCCATCTGGCCATCTTTCCTGCCCCTCCACACACATGATCCTGAACCCTTCCCCATTTCCCTCCCTGTCTTCTCTCCTAACCAGTTTTCTCCCTTCATCTGCCTCTTATGGCTATTTCCCCTTCTAAGTGAGATTCAAGCATTCTTGCTTGTGCCTTCTTCTTTACCTACATAATGGAATACCATTCAGCTCTTAAAGACAAAGACATGATGAATTTTGCAGCCAAATAGATGGATTGAGAATATCATCCTGAGTGAGCTAACTCAGTCGCAAAAGGATGTGCATGGTATGTGCACTCACTTTCCTTGGAAGAAGGAACATTCAAAACTCCCCAGTCATCTGATTCGTGGCTTTCTGGCAGCAGAAGATTCAGGAGCAAAAAAGCAAAGATCAGAACTCTCGGGCAAGGTCTGAAGATGAGTTAGCCCTCAGAAAGAAAGCCCAGATATATGTAAGCCTGTTTACCGGAAGCTTTGGCCACATATGAAGGTACTTGTGAGACTGGGAAGGCTCCACAGGAATGGGCAAAAGAGAAAACCAGCAGTCAGTGATTGCTGTGCTGAACAACGATCTTTCCAGCCAATGATGACACGAACTACTCTGCTCATGGCTCATCAGAGAGGAGGGATCTTGCAAGGAAAATTTGAAGTAGTCAAATGAGACTCAAAAACCAACCAACCAACCAACAAACAAACAAAACCAAAGCCACACAGAAAGAACAGGGTTTCCTTAGCCATAGGTAAGGTTCTTTTAAACTTAATTGACCATCTATGCTAGGTAAGCTTTCTAATCACCAAGCTATGTCCTCTGCCCCAACTTAAATACAGAGCAAACAAGTAAAACCATAATTTGTTTTATACTTTAGCAACACATACAAAATATGAATTATTACATAATTCATTATTTTAAACAGCCCAAAGCATTAGCATTTATTTATAATAGATAAAACATTTACATATGAACATCAGACAGAATTGGTTTACTATACAAAGATTTCATCTACCTTACATTTTTATGAATTCATCAGTAGAATTATCCTTCAGCCATGATTTGTCTGTGCACTTCAGTAAGACACATGAGAATTGTTTTTACAATCCGATATAAACGTCAGAGAAAGCCCCATTTGTAAATTTATTCGCTTCCAAAAAATCTCCATATTCTTATTAAAACTTTTTCAGCATGGTAATGTCTGCAAATCTAACTTCCCAATCATGCTACATGTAATGGTATTGGTTTCTAAAGTATCCATGAACATAAAGCATAGCTAGAAGAGAGGCACAGTGTGCAGAAATGAATTCAGAGCTAGCAATGGTGTTACGTAGCTGTCATAAATATTTCAGGAATTTAAAGGAAAATATATAATCTGAAAAATAAGGAAAGTCTCATCAGGAGAGATCAGGAGAAAGAGAGAGAGAGAGAGAGAGAGAGAGAGAGAGAGAGAGAGAGAGAGGGAGGGAGAAATGGAAAAATTTAAACTACAAATCAGCAACAGTTTATAAATGAAAACAACCGCAATGGCAAAAGGACTAGGTAGGCTTTATATGGACAAAGGAAAGCTTCAGAACCATAAAGACTAACAGGTAAAAATGGTTCAGCTTGAAATACCAGAGAAAGAAAAGAGAAAAGTCCCTGAATAATGTGTATCATAATCTCAAGTGTTCTCTTACCAAGACACTGAAGTCTGAGACAGCAATGAGAGACCAAGAAACAAAAATTATATGAATATATTATTGACAAAATGTTTCCAAACTTGTGAGAAATGTCTTCAATATTCCAAAGTAGGATTAAGAAGCAGAAAAAGAAAATCCCACTCTCCTACACCAGAAATTGCTAGAAAATTAAAATACCAAGAAATCTCGTGGCATGTAGGAGGAAAACAAGTTTATTTCTTACAGGAAAACAAAGATAAATCAGCTGTGCAAGTCAGAAGATGGCGGGGCGCACCTGTGCAGGTTGAAAGAAAATAACTTTTTGTTTTTAACTGACGTGTAAATTGTATGCATAAATGAGATACTACATCATGTTTTATACATGTCTACATTGTGAAATGTTAATGTCTGGATTATATCTGTATCTGTCTCCTCAAAAATTTGTCATATTTTTGGTGTGAAACCAGAAAGTCTTTCCCTGTAGCTCTTTGAAATGTGTAGAAGAGTATTGATCTCTCAGATTACCCACTGTACAATAGCACAGCCAGTTCTGCCCAACCCAGCACCCTCCTATCACCCCACCCACCCCATTCCCCCAGATGTGGCCATTTTCTACCTTCAATTGTTTTGTATTACACAGGTGGGCAAGATCACGCAATACCGACATTTTGGTCCCTGGTGCATTTTAATTAGCACAGTGACTTTTTAGTTCTATTCACATTGGAACCTATAAAGTATATATTTTAATATCAGACAAAAATAGATATTGTGTGAAGAAGCATTACAGAAGTTCATAGTTTGTATTTGATAAGAGTAAATTTAATCAGGAAGATGCACATGCATTGGAGAACACTTAGAAATACTTCAAGATGATGGGGATAAAGAAATTATAATACTAGTATTTAATTTTAAAATGCAGAAGTCTTTGTTACAATGCCATAATCTGTAAGTGGGCTGCATTTTGCTTGTGGACATTGTTTCCTTGTAGGATGGTCATGACTGTGAAATGCTTTGGGGGTTGCAGTGGTCATTTCCCTTTGCAATCTGTAATCTTAGCCATCATACTGATTTATAGACCAATAACTCTCGAATTCTTACTTCTACCCTTATTTCCAAGTTTATATGATTGCTACTTACTTGATATTCTAGGACCAAGTCTAATATGTATCAAATACAATTTTTTAATATGACTAGAACTAAAATCTTGGTGTCTCATCCTTTAAAATATGCTTCCCGAAAAAAATGCCATTTTCCTAGGTGTTCCAAACTCCAAACTGGGTCTCGCTCATGATTACTTCTGTTTACTCAGATTCTAACCGACTATTAGTAAGAAATTTCAGCTCTATTCAAAACCCTCTTTATTTTGGATCCTCACTGACATTTCCAAACTTCAAGTCAACCTGTAATTATTATTTCTCTTCCTCCCTGGATTTCTAACTCTTTCCATTTACTTATGAGTTTATTCAGTGAATTCTTTGTTCAGTGCGATGCTCTGAAAACAAAATTACACATAAACTTTACAAAGACCAAAACTAAGAATTTGGGTTCTCCTAACAGACTCAGGCTAAATTTTAGACTCTACAGTTTTCACCTATCCCCACCAAAATTAGGTAAATTGTACTAAGTACAGAGAAATCTGAGGAATCTGGAGTTTCTCTAGTAGGGGTGGTGGGAATGTATCTTCAGGGTCTAGCCACTCACTAAAACATTCATATGTAGTGCTTTTTACCTATATTTTTCCAGGTTGGCTGCTATTTTTCATGAGGGTATCAGCTCAGAGTGGACTTCTCCAAATTGGGAGCTAGTCTTCTCTGGTTCCCATCACAACACATGCTCCTCTGTATACTTTATAACACTTAGATAACGGGAGTTATCAGGCTCAGTATTCATTTGCTTATTTATCGACTGGCCTTCCTCACTATCATACACTCAACATTAGATAAATATTTTTCTCTTTGTCTTTGGATATTTTTTACAGACAGAATAATTTTCTTTACTTGATGAGCATGTCATCAATAGTTATCAAATAGAATAATTAATTGCTTTATACAAATTAAGAAAATGAGATGAATGGGCCTATGAAATGAAGCTATTTCTGTATTTCATTAGAGAAAAGGGGAAATGAGAAAAATATTCAGGAGAAAAACAGAGCAGAAACCATCTGATCTTGGACCATTTCTTGAGATACATTTTAATGCATGAACATGAAAGAAGGAGTTCAATAAAAATGACATCAGCTCGGTGTGTACCATGTATCTCAGTCCCTGCCTCCACAAATAATACTGTGAAGCATTTTAATGTGCCCTTTATTTGTAAAGAGGTCAGCTCAGAAATGCTAGTGAGGCATCAAAAGGGAACATCCAGAGTGTGTATTAGAATAGATAAGGGACAGAACTTCATCAGACAGAAGCACTGGGAGAATAGTAGCAGATGGCTGGTAGACTGTCCCACCATGAACATGGAGACAGTTCAAGCAAACCCTGAGATGGAAATGTTAAAGTTGTGACAAATGGAAGAGGTGATTCTCTAGGAGGAAAGACCAGGGAGTGTGAGCAAAGTGAGTCTACGTTGGAGATTATAGATTGGAAGAAAGACCAAGTTCTTTGAGCTGTGAGCAAACATGGATATAGCTGCCTTAGAGCTGACCAGGTGAATCCTAGTAAATATGGGCTTAGTGACAATGAGCTAGGTCCGCAAGAAGACCTCAGCATTTCAGATAGTCATGGGAATCCACTGAGCAGAGCCTATCATCAGGAAGACATCATTCAGATAGAGAGTTAGCAAATGAGACTTGGATCATTTTCTCCAATTCAAGATATTTGTTTTTATCAATATAACTAGCTGAAAATGATCAACCACTTTCAGAATTTTAGCATAGAGGAAGTTCTTCATTTCTATAATGGGAATATTCATCAATATTTTTCTTAACAGCTTAATATATAAAATATAGTTAAATCCATATGGCTTTAAAAGAATCAACATGTCTATCATATAGATCGACATTCAATACTCTCCTAGTTTAAGTAATTAAAACATTCAATGAAAAAAGAAACATGTTTCTCAGTGCTTTCAGATTCCAGAAATATTGTTACTCTTAGATTCAGAAAAAATAATCAGTATTTTTGGGAATTCTTGGAGCTTTTCAAGATTATGATTATTTAAACTTTACTTTTTTTTTCTTTTCTTTTTTTTTTTTCAGAGCTAAGGACTGAAGCCAGGGCTTTGCGCTTCCTAGGCAAGCACTCTACCACTGAGCTAAATTCCCAACCCTAAACTTTACTTTTATCATTTTTTACACTCTATTATTTGAATATCTAAAATTCTTGTATAAAGACCAAAATGCACTAAGTTTAGCAGTACTTAAAAAGAACTAAAGGCCCTACGCCAAAATCCCATGGGGAAGAGGGATACTTAGCATCAACATGGTGAAGTGTAAATGTTTGTCTAGAGCTGAAGATAGCTCAGTGAGTAAAGTACTTGCAGTATATGCCTAAAAACCTGAGCTCTGACCCCCTAGCTCTCACATAAAATACATGAGATGGAGTCTGTAATCCTAGTGCTGAAGAAGAGACAGAAAGATACTGGGACTCACTCACTCACTCACTCACTCACTCACTCACTCACTCACTCACTCACTCGATAAGTAAGAGTGATAGAAGAAAGGTCTTGACATTGATATTTGGCTTTTCCAGTGCATGTATATGGATATAATGTATGGATATACATGGACATTACATATATCTCTATACACACACACACACACACACACACACACACACACACACACACACACGCACGAGTATCTGCCTAAACTTCAACAAAATATACAGAGTAGGTATTTAAGAAAGAAAAGAAACTGAAAAGACCCTCTGAGAATTGATGATACACATAGGTCCTTTATACCCAAACCTGCCCTAGTATTAGAATCACTTGGACATCATTAACATTCGTTATAGAAGCCTTCTGCCAGCATCCTAATTTAATTGACCTAGGCCAAAAAGCAGAAGAGTTTTACAATCCATAGATGTTTCTAACAAACGAGTCTCACTTTGGGAATATTTTTATAGATGACACTGGAACCCTTGGTTGTACTGGCTAAGAAGAGGAATGTGTCATCCTTTGGAATCTCAGGATTTTTAAGGACTAGAGTCAATGCAGTTCATGTGTGAACTTAGTGATTAAAGGAAAAGGGAAAACGGGTCGTGAGTGGAATGATATGTAAGAGCAACAGAAGACTGACTACTGTGAATTAAGAAGGAAAGAGGCTTGTTTAAGTGATAAAGGCTTCAATATAGAGAGAGTCACTTCAGAGTGTAAAGAATGCATGATTGAGTCAGAGAAATTCTTGTTAATTAGTTATGGAGGCAGGAGAGTTATTGGAAAGATGGATGTTTTAATAGACTATTAAAAAGTTCATTTTTATGTTATACTGCAATCGAGTTGAAAGTATGGGCACTGCTTATCCTCTGTCTCTATTCTTAAAATAACCAGCATATAATAGCTGGGTATGATGTTACAATGGTGGCACTTTGCAGACTGAGGCAAAGACAATCAGAAGTTTGGCGGTAGTCTGCTGGACTATATAGTGAGACCTTGTCTTAGACAGACAGACAAGCAAATGGCATAATAAAGATTAATCATTATTTAGAGGACATAATTTATATTTGTTCTTGCTGTTGAATATTCTATGGGGATTGGCAAATGTAAATGGGGATTCTGGAGAAATCACCATCCCTGACCTCAAGCTGTATTGCAGAGCAATAGTGATAAAAACTGCATGATATTGGTGCAAAGACAGACAAATTGGTGAATTAGAATTGAAGACCTAGAAATAAACCCACACACCTATGGACACTTGATCTTTGACAAAGAAGACAAGAAGAAAAAAGAAAGCATCTTCAACAAAGTGGTGTTTGTCTTACTGGCAGTCTGCATGTAGAGGAGTGCAAGTTGATCTGATTTATCACCTTGTTCAAGTCCTAGTAGATCAAAGACATCAACATAAAACCAGATATACTGAATCAAATAGAAGAGAAAATGTTGAACACATTGGCACAGGAGAAAATTTCATGAACAGAACAGCTCAGGCTCTAAGACCAACAATTGACAAATGGGACCTCATAAAACTGAAAAGCTTCTGAAAGGGAGAGGACACTGTCAATAAGGTAAAATGACAACCTACATATTGAGAAAAGTTCTCTACTAACATTACACCCAAGACGCAACTGCCTGGTGGAGGTGAGGGGAACCTCTAGAAAGTCCAAGAAACCTGGGATGCGAGAGGCTTCCAGACTCAATTAGAAGGGGGGTGACATTAGCCGACATGCCTAACAGCTGGGAGATGGAACCTCCGGTAGATATACAGGGCCCCCAGGATAAAAATGGGGTCACCATTCCACCTTCAAAAATTTTGACCCAGAATTGTTCCTGTTTAAAAAAAATGCAGGGACAAAAATGGAGCAGAGACTGAAGGAAAGGTCACCCAGTGACTGATCCACCTAGGGATTCATCTCATATATGGGCACCAAACCCTGACACTATTGCTTATGTTATAGTGTACTTACCCACAGGTTTGTCCTCTAAGAGGCTCTACCAGCAACTGACTGAGGAAGATGCAGATACTCACAGCCAACCATTGGACTGAGCTCAGAGGCCCCTATGGAAGAGTTAAGGGAAGGATTGAAGGAGCTTATGAGGATGACAACCCCATAGGAAGATCTAAGGCTTCAAATAACCTGGGCCCCTGGGAGCTTCCAGCAACTAAGCCACCAACCAAACAGCATACATGGGCTAGTCCGATGCCCCAGACACATATGTAGCAGAGAACCGCCTTGTCTGGCC